>NC_056740.1:250827509-251045009 GCF_019279795.1 Protopterus annectens
TTTTGGTGGCCAGGGGTCTCCCCGCACCTGCACAGACCTCTCTCCCTCCCAGAGCCAAAGCTTATTTTCTTTCTCTGCTTTCGTTTCTGAGACCCTCTGTACTGTTCTGGCTATTTCAATGGTGCTGTCTTTGGCTCTCAGGATCATGGTGGTTCTGAGCCCTCCCCCGGCTTCTGTTCTGGAGGGTGGCTCGTCAGAGTGTGGTGTGACCCCGGTTCCGAGGTTGTCTTTTTCGGTTCTGGACTCCCAACCCCCATCAGGTGGGCCTGACTTCCAGATCATGGAGACATCTTTAGCCTCAACAGGCTCCCAGCTGGCTCCTTCCTCGTTGGAGTGTCATATTTTTGTGTCCTCTGGCTCGCAGCTGTCTCAGTCTATGACGTCTGGGCAGTGGGCAAGAGAGCTGCAAGACATCCTCTGAGGAACCACCCCATAAGAGGACTTAACAAGAAGAAGCGTCTAGATTCTCCAGAAGAATCAGTAATGGAAGATGCTGATTACGATGAAGGGGAATGTTCCCCCCAGTCACCCCTTGAAGATGTCTCCTTTGGAGACATCCTGAAAATCCTGAAACAGAGAGGTGATTGGAAACTCTCAAACCCATCCTCTGAGGAATCTGTGTTCTTGCAAGCTTTTCATGCCTGCCCATCTACTTCCTGGGTGACCCTACCCACTGAGTATCTAATTAAGCTGATTGTTAGTGGGCGTGGAAGGTTCCTGATTCCATAGAGCCCATTCCCCAGAGACCAGATAAAATTTTAACAGCCCCAGAAGATCAGCCTCAAAGGGTTTAGCAGTGGATGCCATGGTGGTGGCGGCAGTGGCCACCAAGCAGGAACTCTCCCATGAGCGTTTTTCTGCACGTCCTCTTGAGAGTCTAGGACGATGGACAAATTCAGGAAGCGTGTTTTTGCATCATCGACATTAGGTCTTTGAACTTCTTTGTACATTTTACTAGACTCCAAAGGGACCTGATAATTCAGCTTTCACACCCCCTTGCAGGAGTTGTATCGGACTAGGTTCAGGATAAGGTTGCCTCACAGCTTGCCACCCTGGAGTCCATCTCAAACTCATCCATGTTGGCTCATTGCTCATGCAACTGAAGGGACATCTGGGGCAGCGGGTTCAGGCATTGCCATAAGGCGACATGCCTGGATGAGCTTATGTGACTGCGGAATGCTTCGAGTCTTCTCTGTCAGCGCTCCTGTTGACAGTTCCTCTTTAGTTCCTCTTTGTTTGGCCCAAAATTTAGAGAGAAACTAGCCAGGTGTGAAAAAGACAGACCCTTTCTGCTGTGGGCATTCATTTTTTACTCCAACGATCCTATTCTAGGAATTAGAGGAGTGGAAAAATGTGGTTCAAGAAATCCCAAGGGCCTTTTTGTGACATACATGGTGAGTATTCCCCATGGGGCAGAGAGCAGTAACTCTGCTGGAAGATGTCCTCCCCGTGGCAGAGGGGGTCTGCGTAATCAGGACTCCAGAGATTCTTTCTGGATAACTCTTTCAGCGCTCCTGAATGGAGGCCCGATTGCTTACCTCTGGAAGTAGTCGGGAGAAGATTTTTGCTGCACCTTTCAGCCTGGCTTTCGATAATCTCAGATACCTGGGTGCAGAGATTTATCACTAGAGGTTACCATATCCCCTTCAGTCTCTTACCAAGGTTTCAAAAGCGAATCCCTGATCCATCCAGTCAGAGGGATTTATCAGCAGTAGAAATTCAAAAGCTCCAAAAAAGATTCATCAAAGAAGTCCCACCAGACCAACTAGGGTCCGGATTTTACTCAAGATTCTTTTTAGTGCCAAAAAAGACGGGACTGGAGACCAATTCTAGATCTCAACTTACTGAACAAGTTTGTACAACAAACAAAATTCCAGATGGTCACGGTTCAGTCGGTCATTCCCTTCCTGGAGAAGAACGATTGGATGTGCTCAGTAGATCTTCAGGATGCATATTATCACATAAAGATGGACAAGCGCTCCAGAAGATATCTCCGCTTATGGCTAGGAGCCAGTTATTACCAATTCTGAGCACTGCCCTTCGGTCTCACCACAGCCCCCAGGGTGTTTACCAAATGCATGGCAGTTGTAACAGCTCACTTGAGACTACGAAAATTCTGAGTGTTTTCTTATCTTAGACAACTGGCTCCTCACTGCTTCCTCCAGGCATCTACTGCTTTATGCCACTGACTTCGTACTGCATCTCACCGAGGCGCTTGGCGTTTTAGTCAACATGGAAAAGTCAACATTGACTTCGACACAGGACCTAGAGTTCATGGGAGTAATACGAAATACAATTTCCTGTGTAGCCTCCCTTCCCCTCCACAGGTTGATAAAGCCAAGGTCGCAAGTTCAAGCAATCATTTCCAAACACAAAGTTCCTGCTCGCCTGGTGCTTCAGACACTAGGAACCATTGCAGCAACTATAATCATAGTACCCCTAGCAAGGTATCACAAGGCTGGCTGCTCCAGTGGCTTTTAGCATCACAGTGGTGTAGTCTAATGCATCTGATGTCCCATCCAATCCTGATAACAAATCGCTGCAAAAAGGCTCTAGCTTGATGGATGAAGCCAGAAGAAAATCTATGGGGTCACACCTTTTCTCCCTCTCCACCCAAAGCCATAGTTACCACGGACGCTTCCCAGATTGGGGGGGGGGGCATTATCTGGGAAAGACTGTTCAAGGCACTTGGTCCCTGCAAGAGGCCAGTTTGCATATTGTACTAGAATTGAGGGCAGTGCTTTTAGCTTTGCAAGCGTTCTAGTCTGTCCTTCCTTTGGGGACAATTGCAATCCAGTCAGACAAACATGTTCATTAGTCTGGTACAACAACAAGCAGGGGGGAGCCAGATCCTACCGTCTGTCAGGAAGCTCTCAGGATTTGGCAATGGGCTATCACTTTCAACCGCTTTCTGATAGCAGCACATATCCTGGGAAACTCCAGTGTGATTGCAGACAAATTGAGCAGATGCATTCTCCTGCCTCGAGTGGTGTCTCAACCACAACATAATGATGAAGATCTTTCATCGTTGGGGCCAGCCTGCTGTGATCTGTTCACCTCTCTGACAATCAAGTGCAGCAGCTACTTTACCCTAATTCCACCTTGCAGGGAGTCCCCAAGAGACACTATTCTCGATTGGCCCCCAGGACTACTTTATGCCTCTCCCCCAACTCCACTGATTCCCCAGTTTTTGAGGAAAGCCCAAAGGTTGACAAGCAAAGTGATTCTCATTGCACCTTATTGGTCCCGTAATGTCTGGTTCCCCTTTCTTTGTCCTCGTCTGGTTCACTGCCCTTGGATTCTGGACCCAGCACCGGACTTGCTGTCTCACCCTCAGAGCTTTACCGAAAATACAGAAAGATCCCAGGAACCCACCATTACATCCAGTTGTATCTGGAAGGGGGTGGGCTACTGAACATGCTTTTATATGGGTAGAGACTCATCTAAGAAAGTGTTTGGTTTCTGTACCCAGAATATTAAAGGATACAGCTCATTTTTGCAATCTTTACACAGTCACTTATGTCCCATTGCTGGATTATTTGTTAGTAACCCTGGATTTAAACAGTTTGTTTACAGTAATTACAAAAGAATATGGCTTGATGGCCATTGAGGCCTTTTTGCAAACCGATATTGACAGTGTATGTTTACTGTTACTGTGTTGTCGTCTTCTTTTTTTGGCTTTTTCCCGATTAGGGGTCGCCACAGCGGATCACATCTCTGCTCATGATTGGCAGTGGAGTTTTACGGTGTCTAGTTGCCAGCCCGGCACCCAACCTTCCACAGAAGGCATACACATGCACACACTCGCACCTAGGGCCAATTTAGAGTGTCCAAGCCACCTACAGCATGTCTTTGGGATGTGGGAGGAAACCGGAGCACCCGGAGGAATCCCACGCGACCACAGGGAGGACATGCAGACTCCGCACAGAAGGCACCCCAGCTGAGGATCGAACCAGGGAACCTCTTGCTGTGAGGCGACGATGCTAACCGCTGCACCACTGTGGCCGCCCGTTTACAGTTACTGTGTATTGAGCAATAATGTTTTTATGTATCATAATTGCTTCTATTGTCAGAGCAGGGGGGTTGCCATGGGCACCCCTTGTGCAAACTCTCATATGCCAACATAGTGTTGGCATATTGGGAGGATCAAGCAATATTCAAGGCAAACAATTTATGGAGGAGGTACCTGAGTTACTATGTCTGTTTTGTGGACGATGTCTTCCTGCTTTGGACAGGGACACAGGAACAACTTTGAGTTTACCTACCTGGAAAGCACTACTGATTTTTTGAGGTGTAGTATTTCACTCTCGAATACATCTATAGATTTCTTAGATGTCCAATTGATGAAAAACACCAAGCAACGGATTGAGACTGTGTTTTATAGGAAGGAATGCTGGAGAAATATTCTCCTAGCCTGTGATAGTATGCACCCCAGATGTACATGTAACAATATTGCTCAGGGACAATTTTTTCGAACATCTGGGTTGTGTACTAATGATGAGACATATAGAGAGAAGTCTGCAGAATTGATAGTGAACTTAAAAACAAGGGCATATAATCAGAGTATAATACAGCAGGCATTTAATAAAAGTAAAGAAGAGAGGTTGAACAAAGCAAAATCCTGGTTTTCTGGAAATGTGCAGGTTCATGACAGGGAGACTGATGTAAGCAGGCAGCCCCTTCAAGATGTTCTTCATCTCACATTGCTGCAGTCATAACTTATGGGTAGTCCGCTGTCCTCGGTCGGCCCGAATACCAAAGTATTAGGCTGACGTCGGTCATGGGCGCTCAGGTCTGACGTCAGAACGTCAAGGTATTAAAGCGCATGACCGACGTCATTTCCTCAGTCTTTTTTGCCGCATGGTCCGAAGCAGAAGCAGCGTTTGCAAGTGCCGTTCGGCATTCTGAAATTTTCGTATTCTGAGTTTCAGACCGATACCAAGTTGGGCTAAGTACCCCGTTGGGGATTATTTTTGTTTTTTCTTGCCTCATTTACTTCTGGATGTCAGAAAAAGTGAATAATTGTATTTCTTGTGGGAAACAGATACCGCATAGGGATTACCACTCTCTTTGTATTCCTTGTTTGGGACCTGAGCACGACGTAGTAGGGTGTCGCTTTTGTGCTAGATTTAATAAGCGCACCATTAAACGTAGGTTAGATTGTGCTAGGCTTGTCTTCGGTAAGCGGTGTAATTACAATATGCCGTCGGATCCTCCGACCCCCGCTACCGCGAAGAAGCGCAAAGATAAATCTTTAAAGTCCAAACAGAATGACTCGTCCGTTCCGGACGCCGGTTCTTTAGACACCACTGTGGATTCGGTTGATCCGGCCGCAGTTTCAACTGAGTCTCAGGGGGAGACGTTGGTTTTGCAAGATGTGGTTTCCCAGGAGTCAGGTCAGGCGGAGGGGGGCCTCTCAGGTTACTGTTCTCCCTTCTTTGCCTAAGGTGGTTAGGCCTTCTCCTTCTGTCTCTAAGGTGCCTTCCAAAGGCAGGCCTGGTTTGCCTTCCACAGGTGTGAGTCCTAGTTCTGCAGGTTCTGTGCCTAAAAAACACATGCTTAAAATGGCAGAAGATTTAATTACTTTAATCAGGGGTTCTATGCCCCCTCCTGATAAGAGGCCTAGGGTGGAGCCAGAAATGGAAAGTTTGGAGCAGGCTTCAGATTACTCAGAGTCTTCGGCTGAAGACATTCAGGATTTTCCTCCTTATTCTGATTCAGACGCAGAGGATTCCACTCCTTCTGCTTCTCCTCCAGAGGATTTTTCTTTTTCAGAAACCCTGCATTCCATGAGGAACATTTTAAATGGGAAGGTCAGGATTTCTCAGATTCCAGGAAGAGGCTTAGGGAATTTTTGTTTTTACCACAGCATAGGCCCTTGGCTATACCTCCTGTTTTGGATGTTGTTCAAGACGTTTTCTCTGAGGCTTCCCTTTATCCAGATAATTTGCCTCCTGTGCCAGTGAAGCCAGATAGGTATTACAGAGTGCCTGAGGCTCATAAATATCTGTATAAGAGCCCTAGGGCCGACCCAGAAACTATAAGCCAGGGACCTAAGGGTGTCAGGGCTTCTGTTGTAAAGAATCCAGTTCCTTTGGATAAGGATGCTAGAGCTTTGGAAAGGTGGGGTAAGAAAGTATATACCTCTTCCACTTTAGCAATGAGGGCTTTGAATTGCCAGTTTCATATGTTGAAATACCAGAATTTTCTTCTTACTCAGTTAAAATCTAAAATGGATGCTTTGGCAGAGGGCATAGAGTGTAAGGAATTACAGGATTTGGTACATGCCTCTGATCAGGTGGGTAAGCATGCTTTGCAGTGTGGTTTTGATGCTTTGCAGGCTTCTTCCAGGGTGGCTGCCACTGGTTCAGTTCTTCGCAGGCACGCCTGGCTTAAGGATCAGAATTTGTCAGAGCATGTTAAAGCTAGGATTTTGGATGCTCCTTTGCAGTCTGAAGTTTTGTTTGGTTCTCCTGTGGAGTCTGTCTTGAAAAAAATGGAGGACAAGGCTAAGTCTATGCAGACTGTTAAAGATTTTTTGCAGGTGCAGCCCCCTAAGTTTAGCAGGAACTGGCCTGCTAAGGGTTGGTCTTACCCTTCTTCTGATTCGCAGTCTAGGGGTAGATCTAGACGTGATAGGGGCAGAGCTCAGAGTTCTTTCAGGCCCAGACCGTGGAGTTCACCAGCACAATCTACCGGTGAGGGCAGGGGCCAGTCCTTTCGTAAACAGGCCCAATGTTTGACCTGCATTTCCAGCTGCCAGATCCTTCCTGCCTGGCAGCTCCTTTGGGAGGAAAGTTGGCACTCTTCAAGCAAAATTGGTTTCTAGTCACCCAGGACAAATGGGTGTTGGACATTATAGACCGAGGCTACAAGTTTTATTTCCACACATTGCCTCCTTTCAAAGACATGCCAGACGTTCCTCCTCAGCAAAGGGCAGAGGCTCACAAACAGATTTCTTTACTTCTTCAAATGGGGGCTATACAGCAGGTCCCTCTGTCAGAAGTGGGCCTCGAATTTTACTCTCGCCTTTTTCTTGTACCAAAGAAAGGAAACACTTGGAGGCCAATCTTGGATCTATCTGTCCTCAACACATATCTGGACATTCCAAAATTCAAAATGTTGACGTTGCAACAACTTCTGCCTCTGTTGGGCAAAGATCACTGGATGGTAACTCTGGATCTCAAAGAGGCTTATCTTCATGTTCCTATCAGACTCAGTTGCAGGAGATTCCTGCGTTTTCGGGCTGGGACTTTACATTATCAGTTCTCTGCATTGCCCTTTGGCTTATCTACTGCGCCCAGAGTATTCACAAAAGTTCTGGCTCCAGTAATAGCCTTCTTCAGGTTAAGAGGAATACAAATTTATCCTTATTTGGACGACTGCCTGATTCTTGCTCAAGACAAACACGAGCTTCTTCACCATCTACAGTATGTTATGACAGTGTTAAGGTGCCTAGGGTATTCTGTGAACGAAACAAAGTCCAGTCTAGTACCCTCTCAGGAAATGTGCTTTCTGGGTGTGAGACTGAATACAGCTTCCCAGATGGCCTTTTTGACCCCGGACAAGCAAAAGAATCTTACACTTCCATCAATTGTCTCTACGGTCCAGGCTGACTGCAAGGACAGTCCTTCAAGCCTTGGGGTTCATGGCATCTTGTATTCTGGTGCTTCCCAATGCCAAACTGCATATGAGGAAGCTACAATGGTATCTCAAAAATGTATGGACACAACACTGCCAAGATCTGGACACTGTCATTCAGATAATACCTTGCATTCAAAAGGAATTTTTGTGGTGGGCTCAGGAATGTCACCTAAACAAGGGACTCTCTGTGACCCGACCAGAGGCAAGTCAGATTTTAACGACGGATGCCTCGGACAAGGCTTGGGGAGCACACCTCAATGGAAAATGGGTTCAAGACACGTGGCCTGTCAGACTTCAACATTTACATATCAACTTGAAGGAAATGTTAGCAGTCCAGTTTGCATTGATGGCTTTCAAGGATTTACTTCTCCCAGGGCAGGTGTTGATTCAAACAGACAACACAACTGTCATGTGGTAAAGCAAGGGGGAACCCATTCGTACCCTCTTTGCAGGCAAGCTATGATTTTGTGGGAGACTGCTCTCAGTTTGCAACTCACTCTTCAAGCAAGGTTTCTACCAGGAGCACAGAACTCCTTAGCAGATGTTTTGAGCAGACGGATAGTGGATCCCCACGAGTGGAAATTGGATCCTCATGTATTTCGACAGTTGACAATGATATGGGGGACTCCAGACATAGATCTGTTCGCTTCTCCACTAAACTTCCAGGTGCCAAAGTTTTGCACAAAGATGTTTCATCCCACAGCTTGGAAAGTGGATGCTCTATCATTCAGTTGGAGCAATCTTCACGTCTATGCCTTTCCACCTCTGCCTCTTCTTCCAAAGGTTCTCTTGAAGGTCAGACAGGACAAGCCCTCCATGATTCTAATAGCTCCAGATTGGCCTCGACAGCACTGGTACCCTCTGCTAAGGAGTTTAGTACGGGATCCTCCTTACCCTTTGCCTTTGATTCCGCACCTTTTGACTCAGGAGGGCAATAATTTCTTCAATGTCAGGATTCAGTCCCTGCATCTAACAGCCTGGCATATTCTGTTCTAGACCCTGGAAGGTCGCAGCTTCCTCAACAAGTTTTGAATGTTATTTTGGAGGCCAGAAGGCCTAGTACAAGGAAACTTTATGCTGATAAATGGAGGAGATTTTTTATTTGGAGCAAAGCAAAGAGCTTTGATGTTTCCAGGCCTGATTTGAGTGTTTCTCTTCAATATCGTACAGAATTATTGGACAAGGGTTTGTCTTTCTCCTCTATAAAAGTTCATGCTGCAGCCATTTCTGCTCACTATGACTGTGACCCACCATTATTCTCTCATCCTTTGTTTAAGCAATTCCTTAGAGGGCAAAGAACATAAGACCCCAGCCAGAGCTCCTACTCCTGCTTGGGATCTCAATTTTGTGTTGGAAAAACTTACTTTACCTCCTTTTGAACCTGCAGCTACAGCTGAGCTAAAGTTTTTGTCTTGGAAGACTGCTTTTTTGCTGGCCATTACGTCTGCTAGAAGGGTTTCTGAATTACAGGCTCTAATGGCAGTTGAACCCTTCCTAATTTTTCATAAGGACAGGGTATCTCTGCGTACTAACCCTACTTTTATGCCTAAAGTGGTTTCAAATGTGGCCTTGAACCAATCTATTCATTTGCCTACTTTTTATGCAGATCCCCAAAATAAAGGGGAGAAAATCTTGCACACTTTGGATATTCACAGGCAGTTGCGTTATTATTTGAGCAAGACTAAAGGGTTCAGACAGTCTCAGCAGTTTGTTTCTTTTGCTTTGGGTTCTCAGGGGAAACCTGTTTCAAAACAAACTATTTCTAAGTGGATTGGCTTTTGTATCGCTTTTTGTTACTCTCATCATGGTAAGGAGATTCCAGCTGGAATCAGGCCTCACTCCACTAGGGCTACTGCCACTTATACTGCTTTTTTAAGGGGGGTAGCTACTAAAGATATTTTGGAAGCAGCTACTTGGAGTTCAGTGCACACTTTTTCTAAACATTACCATTCCTCTTTATTCCAAATCTAGGGCTGGATTTGCCACTGCAATCTTACAGGGCATTTTGGCAGCCCCCAATGCTTTATGATTTTGCCAGCCTCCCTTTACCTCTGCTTTGGGATTCTACCCATAAGTTATGACTGCAGCAATGTGAGATGAAGAACATAGTACCGTTTTGTACCTACCATAAATGTAGATGTTCGAAGATCCACATTGCTGCAGTCCAATTTTCCCTCCCTCCTTCCCCTCTGTAGTTTGGAGTGGTGGCATGATTGGGGTTGTTGCTGTTTTTTGTGCATGGTTTTAGGGAGTTATTCTATTTTTGGCTGTGGCCTTTATTTTTAGGGCCTTCTGACATCTGGGGCAAGAAAAGACTGAGGAAATGACGTCGGTCATGCGCTTTAATACCTTGACGTTCTGACGTCAGATCTGAGCGCCCATGACCGACGTCAGCCTAATACTTTGGTATTCGGGCCGACCGAGGACAGCGGACTACCCATAAGTTATGACTGCAGCAATGTGGATCTTCGAACATCTACATTTATGGTAGGTACAAAACTGTCCTTTACTTTGAATTATAGTAACAGTGTGGGGGACATATGTGACATTTGCCAAAACTGGAAAATCTTGTTAACTGATGATAGAGTGAAGGCATTAATAATTCAGGAACCCACATTCTGTTTCAAACGTAGTAAGAATTTAAAGGATTTGCTCTGTACAGACCAACAGGGGGTTAAGTAACCTGTCATGGAGTGACCAGGGACATTCCCCTGTAGACATTGCAAAGCTTGTCAATATATTAGACATAATACATTCATCCATCCACTGTCTAGAAAGAGCTATTCATTGAAACAATATGCTGGCTGTTTGACCAGCAATGTTTATATACTTGGCTGTCTGTATGCAATGTTGTTCATTTTATGTTGGTAAAACGAATTGTAGATTGAAAGACAGGGTGTTACAATATATGTCAGCTATATGTAAAGCCAATGCACATAATGCCCTGGGCATTTATTTTCTTTTATGGTTTTGCAGGTTTATCATCCAACCGGGGGAGGGGGTGATTTGGGAAATGTAACAGAATGTAGTGAAACTAGATGGATAATCAGTCTGGGTGCTGATAGAGCACCTGGCCTGAATGGTGTCATTCCTATCGAGCCTTTTTTTAAAAAAGAGGAGGGCTTTTTACTGAGACTTTGATTGGCTGTTATGTATTTTAAAAGGTGTTCATAACTTTTGTATGTTATCTGAAGGAAGTGTTTTTTAAACCTGAAAGCGCTAACCTACTGCATTTTATTAAACTACTGATCTGAAGTAGGATGTTCATTTGTCAGCAACCTGTGGGTTACGGATCCGATATCGGATCTGAGCCGGCAACTTGTTTCAAGCTAATGGATCCGAGCTCCTAGCTCCTCCCTTCACCCATAATCCCCTGCTAACCCTCCATGACCTCAGATCTAGTTTGCCGCGCTTGTGGATGGCTGGATCCTTTTGAGCTCGTCAGCTAAGTGGAATTTTACTACTTTTATCTGTACTTTTCCTGTCAGAATTTTTCTTTTTTAGTTAAATTAATTAAGAAAAAGTGTGTAAGTGTTAGGCTCCCTTATTATTTGTTCTTTAATTAGTTCCCCCTCCCTTCGCTGGTCGTTAGTGTGTGAGTGTGTTTCTTTTTGGGGCCTGTGTGTGTGTGTAGTTGTTTTTTTTCTTTAAAAATGGCTGAGGCCCCAAAAGCCATATTTTCCAAATGTACCGAGTGTGGCCATAAGCTCTCCCCGGCTGATGGCCACACTCGGTGCGTTCGGTGCCTTGGGGTTGAACACCTTACCTCAGGCTGGTACCATCTGTGCAGCGCTCAACCCCAGGACACTGAAAGAGCGGAGGTCGAAGCTGGTCCTTGCGGTACTTTTACCCCCGGACTCGGCTTCGGCCTTCGCTACCTCTGCTGCTCCCGTGGCTCCCACCACAGCCTGTGGTCGCTGCCACTCCTGCCCCCCTGCCTCCGTCCAGGACTCAAACTCCTGCTAAAGTGTCGGAGGACAGGGTTGCCAGGAGGGAGAAACGGAGGGAGAAGCACCACAAGCGGCGGGCCGAGACCTCCGTTTCGGCCCCGCCAGCTAAGCGGGCTTCTCCCTCCACTGCTTCTAGGTCTCCTCCTCCTCGGCTCCGATCCCCTTGTTTCTCCCCGGGGCCCAAGGAGGAGGAGACCCGATCACCGTCGAGGTCATCGAGGCGGCATTCCAGGCCTGCCTCGGTGGCCTCTTCGAGATCTACTTTTAGTTTATCCGATGCAGACTTGGACCGGATGATGCGAAGATTCATCCAGGCCCAACTGCAGATGGGAGTGCTCTTGCCCCCCCCCCAGGGGGGGAGCTCGACACCTTTTTTCCACCCTATTGCTCCTTCTCCGACCCGCTATCCGGGTTCGGAGCCGAGCAGCGTTGGAGCCGGGGGTGGGTTGGCACCGACAGCACTTGGTACTTCGGATCCGACCCTGCTCTCGAGCCTGTCGGATCTGACCTCTCGGAGCCGTGGTCCGAGCTTCGGATCTGGGGGATTCAGTGTGCCTTCGGCTCCGTCCAGGTCGGAGCCCACTGGTCCCTCGGATCCGACGGTCTCTGCGCCGGCTCCGATCCCTTCATCGGATCCGAGTGGGAGCCGACTTTCAGATCCATTAGAGAGTGGCTCTCCCTCGGCCTTCGATGTTGTGGAGAGGGCTCTGTTGAGAGCATCCGGACCCCCGGTCCTTGCATCGGCTCCTCCCTGCACTCACTCTCTGCTGGGCCAGGCTTCCATCACCCGGCCAAAGGGACAGCCTGCTTCGATGTCACAGATGGTTCCATTGGAACAAGATGTTGCTGGCAAGGCCTCCTCGGACAGTCCCCCCGAGGAAGTTCCCCGTAAGCATAAGTGCAAAAGGAGGCACGTGGGCTCCCCTGAGTCCTTAACCGAGGACACGGACTTGGAGGAAGGGGAAGGCTCCCCAAGATCGTCTCCTGAGGATGTCTCCTTTGGAGACATCATGGAGATGCTGAGGATCAGAGGTGGGTGGTCTGTCCCCAAGTCTTCCTCTGACGAGTCCGTGTTTCTGGAGGCATTCGAGGCAGGCCCGTCTACCTCTTGGGTGTCACCTCGGGCCGACCCCCTAGTGGACCTCATTACCACCAGGGCGTGGAAGGATCCGGACACCGTGGAGCCAATACCGAAATGCCCGGATAGGATTCTTAGCCCCCCCTCAGACCGATCACATTGGAGTAAAGGGCCCCCCGTAGATGCCATGTTGACGGCGGCAGCCACGAAGAGGGAATTGGCTCAGGAGAGCCCCTCAGTCCATCCACCGAGCAAAGAGTCCCGTTTGATGGACCGCTTAGGGAAGCGCGTATTTAGTTCAGCGACCTTCTCGGTAAGGTCTCTGAACTATATGGCACATGTCATCAGGATGCAGCGGGATCTTATCAAAGAATACGCTGCATCCCCCCCTGAGTCCATGTCTGAGGATGACAAACAATTGTACTCCACCCGAATGGTCACTCTGAGATCAATTTCAAACACCTCTATGCGGCTATTGTCCCACGCCACAGAGGGAGCCGCTAGGGCTAGCGGAGCAGGCCTAGTCATGAGACGTCAGGCCTGGCTCCGTCATTGCGATTTTGCGGAACCCTTTAAAGCGTCCTTCGCGAGCGCCCCTTTCGATGGTTCTGCCCTGTTTGGCAAAACAGTTCGCGAGACACTTGTCCAGAGCGAGAAGGACAGGAAGATGTCTGCCGTCGGAGTCAGCTTCTCTGCTCCCCAGCGGTCCTTTTCGAGGAACCAAAAGGGTCAGAAGAAGATGTGGTTCAGAAAATCACAACATTCCCAACCAGCTCCGGACAAGCAGTCCTACCGTGGCAGAGGTGGACAGGGAGGACGCCGCCCCAGGGGCAGAGGGGCTCCGAGAAACTTTGGGTCCAGAGAACCTTTCTCTGAGCGGCCCGCGCAGCAGCCCTGAGGGGTTGCCCGGCTGCTCCACTCTGGAGGCAGTCGGTGGGGTGCTTCTCGGAACACCTAGCGGCATGGGAGTCCATCACAACAGACCGCTGGGTGCTTCACATTATATCCAGAGGGTACAAAATACCACTACTCCATGTCCCCAAATCCAAGAACCTCCCCGATGTACCACCCGATCAGAGGGAGGCCGCAGCTGCAGAAATTCAGCAGCTGCTAAGAAAAAGAGCCATCCAGCCCGTCCCCCAAGACCAGCTTGGATTAGGGTTCTACTCCAGGTTCTTTTTGGTGCCAAAAAAGACTGGGGATTTGAGACCGATCCTAGACCTTTCCCGCTTGTACCTGTCAGTAACCAAGGAAAAATTCCGGATGGTCACTCTTCAATCTATTCTCCCCCTTTTGAGGGAGAACGATTGGATGTGCTCCATAGACCTCAAGGATGCGTACTACCACATTTTAATGGACAAACGATCCAGGAGGTTCCTTCGCTTCCGGGTGGGGGACAGTCACTACCAGTTCAGGGTCCTTTCCTTTGGCCTCACCACAGCCCCCAGGGTGTTCACCAAGGTATTAGCAGTGATTGCGGCCCTCCTGAGACTCCAGGGAATACAGGTCTTTCCGTACCTGGACGACTGGCTCCTGACCGCACCATCAAGGCATCTACTTTGCTCAGCCAGAGACTTCTTTCTCCGTCTAGCCCCACAGTTAGGCATTACTATCAACGTCGGCAAATCTCTACTGGCTCCAACGCAGGTCATAGAATTCATAGGTGCCAGAATAGACACCAGAGATTTGCGAGCCTTCCTAACTTCCGAGAGAATCCGGAACTTACAACTTCATGTGCGGGCTATCCTCCAATCAGAGGCTTCACCAGCGGAATTGGTCCTGAGGGCACTAGGCTCCATGGCGGCAGCGATTACGCTCCTTCCATGTGCCCGTTTGAACATGCGGGTACTGCAATGGACTCTGCTTGTGCAATGGTCCTTTATATCCCTTCCTCTCCACCATCCCATTGCTATCAGCAAGGCTTGCAGGAGGGCGCTACTATGGTGGCTCCAAGCCTTGAACTTCCATATGGGCTGTCCCTTCTGCACCTCTCCCCCTCTCGCCACGGTGACCACGGACGCTTCCCGCCTCGGGTGGGGGGGCATTATTCAGGCAGGACAGTCCAAGGCACGTGGAACGATACAGAGACCTCCCTGCATATCAACGTTCTGGAGATGAGAGCGGTGCTGTTGGCGTTGCAATCACTTCAGGCCTCCTCCCCACAGGAACGATTGCAATTCAGTCGGACAACATGTCGGTGGTCTGGTACATCAACAAACAGGGGGGAACCAGATCTTACCCTCTATGCCGCGAAGCCATGAGAGTGTGGGAATGGCCGATCTCCTCCAACCGCTTTCTGATTGCAACGCACATTCCGGGGAGGACCAACATCCTAGCGGACAAGCTCAGCCGCACCCTTCTTACCCCGTACGAGTGCTCTCTCAATCCACTAGTAGCGAAGCAGATATTCGCAACATGGGGGCAACCCTGCTGCGATCTTTTTGCATCTCCATCAAACACCAAATGCGGCAATTTCTTCGCTCTAATCCCCCCTCCAGGGGAAACTCCAAGAGACGCTCTGGTGCATGCTTGACCACCCGGTCTACTCTATGCCTATCCTCCTCTATCACTAATGATACAACTCTTACAGAAAGCCTCACGGTTGGGGAGCAAGATGATCCTCATTGCCCCATTCTGACCTCGGTAAATTTGGTTCCCTTACCTGTGGTCTCACCTTGTGAATCACCCTTGGATTCTAGATCCCACTCCGGATCTCATCTCCCATCCGTCGAACTTACCATCTCCAAACCTGGACAATCTGAAACTGACAGCTTGGTTGCTCCAGTTCCACTCCTAGTTAGGACTCCCGGTATCTCTTCACCAGTCAAAGCCATCCTCGTGGCAGCGCATAAGCCCTCCACCAGGAAAGTGTACCACAGTAAATGGAAACGTTTTTCCATCTGGGCGGAGCATCACGATCTAGATCCCTTTATGGCTCCTCTTCCATCCATATTAGACTTCCTAACTGAACTCTTCCAGGAAGGCGCTAGTTGTTCAACTGTCAAAGTGCAATTGGCAGCCATATCACATTACCATGTGGGACATGATACAGGGCCTTTGATGTCGGCCAAGTTGTGTAAAACCTTTCTCAAGGGCACCTTTTACTTAGACCCCTGTAAAGGAAGCCGTGCCCCTGGGATCTTACATTAGTTCTTCAAGCCTTGACTGCTCCACCCTTTGAACCCGCTGCTTCAGTAGATCTCAAATTCTTGTCATGGAAAACAGCATTCCTTGTAGCCATCACTTCAGCGAAAAGAGTGTCAGAGCTTCAAGCCCTCTCTGTGAAGCCTCCTTGCCTGATCTTTCACCCAGATAGAGTGTACCTCAGGATCAATCCCTCCTTTCTTCCCAAGATAGCATCAGAAACCAACATAAATCAATCCATAAATTTACCGGTTTCCCTAAATATCAGAATAAGGGAGAGTACAAGCTGCACTCATTAGATGTTCATAGGCAGCTTCGCTTTTATACTCATAGGACAGCTGGCCATAGACAATCCAACCAGCTGTTTGTTTCCTTTGCCAAATTTAACTTGGGGAAAGCTATCTCTAAAGTATCTTTATTTCGCTGGATTTCTCAATGTGTCCTACTGGCGTATCAAGCCTTGGGTAGACCCGCACCAGAAGGAGTTCGTGCTCATTCCACCCGCTCCATTTCTACCTCTGCGGCCTTGAAGTCTAGAGTTCCATTGGATGATATTTGTTCTGCAGCTACTTGGGCTTCATCTCATACCTTTATTAACCACTACAAACTAGACGTGCTTTCTAGAGGGAGAGCATCCTTTGGCTCTGCGGTGCTTCGTAATATCCTTCCATGATGGCCACCCAAGGTGCAGGTAGCTGGGGACTCTGTCCCACAGGTTGCTGACAAATGAACATCCTACTTCAGATTTAGAAGTTATGTACTCACCATAACGTTCCATCTGAGTAGGTAGTTCATTTGTCTGCAACCATCCCCCCCTCCTTCCCCCTGGCCTTCTTCGGATCTACTAGTAGTTAGATATCCTTTTGTTGGATATATATTGAGGGGCAAACTCGATCTGAGGTCATGGAGGGTTAGCAGGGGATTATGGGTGAAGGGAGGAGCTAGGAGCTCGGATCCATTAGCTTGAAACAAGTTGCCGGCTCGGATCCGATATCGGATCCGTAACCCACAGGTTGCAGACAAATGAACTACCTACTCAGATGGAACGTTATGGTGAGTACTTAACTTCTAATTTTTTTTATCGGCTTGGCAGTCCCAGTTCCAATAGTTGCCAGGCAAAATAACTTGTCCTTTTCATTACAAAAGATTCTTTTGGCTTCTCATAAACTGTCCACCAGAAAACTTCTCCATAGCAAATGGAGAAGATTTTTGATTTGAGCCTGTGCGAACAACATAGATCCTTTTTCAGCTCCAGTTGATAAGATCTTGGCATATTTAGTGACCTTATGTGAAGCGGGAGCCTCCACTTCCACAATTAAGGTTCAATTAGCCTCTGTTTCTAACTTTCATAACGTATTTAATGATCATTCCCTTATGTCCCACCATCTGTGCAAGATTTTTCTAAAAGGCGCCTTGCATTTAAAGCCACCATTGAAGGACCCTGTAGCACCTTGGGATTTGACCTTAGTCTTACATTGCCTAGTTGACAACCCTTTGAGCCAACAGCTACTTATGACCAAGTTTTTGTCTTGGAAAACTCTCTTCCTAGAGTTACAAGATTTATCTGTGAAACATTCTTATATCATTTTTCACAGAGTGTCATTCAGAACCAACCCGTCCTTCCCTCCCCAAGGTGATATCAGAATATAATATAAACCAGTCCATAAACTTGCAAGTCTTCTTTGCAGACTTCTCAAATAAAGGAAAATACTGTTTACGTCTGCTGGATGTCCACAGACAATTATGTTTTTACTTTGACAGAACAAAATCTTCTAGAAAATCGGACCAGTTATTTGTATCCTTTTCAGAACCCAAATTGGCTAAACCGGTATCAAAAGTTACCTTATCAAAATGGCTTAGAGGTTGTGCTACTTTTGTCTACGATCAGAATAAACTCCAACTACCTGCTCCGGTAAGAGCACATTCCACCAGATCTGTTTCCACTTCAGCTGTTACTCATTCCAAGGCTTCCATGGAAGTGAGATGTGCAGCTGCGGTTCCCTATTAGAAGACTGACACATTCTTTCGAATGCGTCTTGGTCGAACTCAAAAGCCTGAAACAGCAAAATATCGAAGTGGCTTTTAAGCGAATTCTTTCCCTGGGAAAAAATTTGCTTGACCACTTTGTTACTTTGCTGTTTTTGGCACTGTAGTGCGGTCTCTGAGTTGCTATATTTGTGTGTGTGTGTGTGTGTGTGTTTGTGTGTGGGTGGGTGTGTGTGTGTGGGGGGGGGGGTTGTTGGAACAGCAATTTCTTTCCCTAGGAAAAAAATCGCTGTTCTGACAGTTTGAAATTGTAAGCTTTCGCTTACATGGGGTCGATTAATCACCATTCGCTTTTTTAAGTGTTCGGTGATCTAATATAGACCCACAGCTGCAACATAGGCTGATATTCATACTTCTATCACTCTTTACAAATTAGATATGGTCTCCAGGGAAGAGCAACCTTTGGCTGTATGGTACTCAGGAATATCCTTCCTTAGGGCCGCCCAGGACCTAAAGTAGCTGGGGACTGTGTCCCATCTGTCAAGAATGAATGAAGATTCACAACATGAGCTAAAGAAGTTATGTCCTTACTATAAGGTTCCATCTGTGTTGTTGATCTTCATTCAGTCTCAACTTCCCACCCCCCCCTGCCCCCTCCGAAAGACTTCTGGAGGATCGGACCTGGTCCTGAGAGGTTATAGGGTTATACCTTAGACAGGGCTTCTATTTTTCCTACACTAGTTTGCAAACTCAGTCTAAGGTAATGGGGAGAAGGGCATTGTGGGTAGAGCCTTAGCTCGAGAGTCTTTGGCTGTCGCGAGCTATGTAATGGCTGAGTCGGTACCGAACCCATCTGTCAAGTTTGAATGAAAATCAACAACACAGTCAGAATGTTATGGTAAGGACATAACTTTTTTTTTTACTCCTTCACACAGGATTGTGTTCCTATGGTGTTAGCTAGACACCTCAGTTCTAAGAGCTTTTCTTCTACAAGAAAACATTTTATTTTTTTTAATGTATTTTACATTTGTTGACCGGGAAAGTCCAACTGGGTATATGCCCATTTTCAGCGGAGGCCCGGGGAAAAAAGCTCCATATATTCAGACATATGAGATTTACATAATATAAGAGTACAATCCAGCATATCAGATGAAAAAAGAAACAGTATAATTATTTTAAAGAGACAGTTCAACAGGAGAAATGACCTATATGTCATAGTATAATATCACAAGGAAGGCTCCATATATTCAGACAAGCAAAATTTCACACAATATGAGAGTATAATCTAGCATTTCAGAGGAAAAAAAAATAGATGTATATCTAGATCTATTTCTGATGTTTTTCCTGATCAAAGCGGTCAACTGTCTGAATCATCTTTGGTTCCCTAAACTTTTGCAAGGAGAAACTTGCCTCAGCCTCCCCCTTGAGGATATTTCTTCTGAGAAGACCTTGCATACCCTGAGGGAGCACTTCAAATGGGAAACTCAGTTTGGGAATTAATTTCCATTAGCATAAACCCCGTGCCATTCTCCCAGTCTTAGAGATGGTAGACAATGTCTTCCAAGATTCTTCTTTTCAGCCAGACTCTCTGCCCCCTGCCCCTTGAAAGCCAGACAGATTTTACAGGGTTCTAGATTCCCACAAACACCTTTTTAAGAACCTTGTGCAGGTCCTGAAGTGGTGACAAAAGCTAGCTCTTCCAAAAACCCTTTGCCTACAGACAAGGAAAGCAAAGCCTTAGACAGGTTTGGAAAGAGTCTGCATCTCTTCTACCCTTGTTATGAGGGCTTTGAACTGCCAGATGTTCTTCGTGTTTCACTGTTGCAGTCATTACATTTGGGTAATCCTACTGGCAGGTTGCCCTCAGCTGGCCTGAATTCCAAAGTCTTGGGTCCTGCGTCGGCTGCTGTCACCCCTTCCCTGACGTCAGGTTGTCAGGGGTATAACAGAAGCAGCCGACACCATTTTCTTCAGTCTTTCTTGCCGTGCGGTGCCTGAAGCAGTTCGCAAATGCCAGTCGGCCAACTCCTGAGATTTTCGTGTTCAAGTTTCAGACCCGAAGTCTTCAATAAAGCTAAGTACCCCATTGGGGAAACTTTTTTTCTTGCTCCAGACTGATGTCAGAAAAAGTTAATAACTGTATTTCTTGTGGAAAGCAAATACCTCAGAAGGACTTTCATTCTTACTGTATTCCTTGCCTAGGCCCTAATCACAACATTTCTGGTTGTCGGTTTTGTGCTAGATTTAACCAACGCAGTATTAAGTGTCGGTATGATTTTGCTTTAAACTATTTTGGACGCCGGTTTAATTATCCGGAAATGTCATCGGATAGCCACCCGACTACCGGAGGTCACAAAAAACGCAAAGAAAAAGAGAGAAACAACTGAGGTCCAAAACAGACGAAGAAGCTTCTCCTAAGCCAGCCGCCAGTTCGCCGGTTCTCAGTGAGGTGCTTTCGCAGCCCCTGACGCCCGCTACTTTAGAGACGCAGGCCGCTACCGACTCCCACGTGGAGTCGGCTATGTCGTTGGAAACTCAAGGTATTGCAGCCTCGGACACTATTCCCTCAGATGGGTCTGGAGCCGCTGAGCAGGCACCGGCTTCTGAGGGTGTATTTAGACCTAAACATCTTTACATTAAACCGACTTCAGCTTCAAGGGCAAAGACTACAGCACCTTCTAAAGCAAAGAAACAAACTCAAGAGCCACGTGGACAGGCCTCTATGCCCAAAAAACAGATGCTCATAATGGCCGAAGACTTGATTACCTTGATCAGGGGTTCCCATCCCCCTCCTGATAAGAGGCCTAGGCAAGAGACTGACTATGAATCTTCAGATTAGGTTTCTATTTCTTCTCATTCATCTTCTGATCAGGAATATTCTCTTCCCCCCCTATGAGGATTCTGATGCTGAAGAATCTATACCTTCATCTTCTCCTCCAGAGGACTATTCTTTTGGGGAAAACTTGCATACCATGAGGGAGTATTTCCACTGGGAGAGCCAAGATTTTTCAGAATTTGAGGAGGCTCAGGGATTTCCTTTTACTACCTCAACACAGGCCTGAAGTACCAGGAAACTGTTTTTTAAACCAGATGAAACAAAAAGTAATGGGGATTGAAAATTAGGTCCTCTCAAAGGAGTTTGATGATCTATGCAGCTTTTGCTGTCCGGTGACTAAGCATTCTCTGCACTGCAGCTGTGATGCCTTGGAAGTCTCCAGCAGAGCCGAAGTTTCAGGATCTAACATTAGAAGATGTGTCTGGCTGTGGGAACAGTCCCTTCCTCAGCATGCCAAATCGTCTCCTAAGTGATGCCCAGTTAGAACAAGGATTTTCTTTTCGGTCCCAAGGCTGAAGCTATCCTTAAGAAAATGGAGGGTAAGGCCAAGTCCATGCAAACTGTCAAGGACTTCCTTGAGGTCCAACCCCCTCGATTCAGATGGAATTATCCTACCAAACATTGTCCTTTCCAGCCTCACAGTCTAAGCCTAGGCAAAGGAAACATCATAGGGAAAGGAGCCAAAGGAAGCACCAGTGGCCAAGATAGTGGCAGTCTGAACCCTGCAGGCCTTCGAGATCATGTCCCCAGGGAGGGAAGCAGGGAGCAGTCATAATGCTTGCATGGCACCCCCTCCCCCTTCCAGGTAGGTAGGGAGACTCTCTCTTTTTTCTATAAGAACTGAGTCTCATTACTGAGGATGTGTGGGTGCTAAACCATTCAAAGACGTTACAGGCTCAAACTACCCTTGATTTGTTCAGGCGTCCTGGACATTCCTCCAAACCAAAAGACAGATACTTAATTCAAACAGAGCTTCTGTGCACTCAAGGTTGTGTGAAACCTGAAACCAAAATCCTTTCAAAGGAAAAGACTTTTACTCCAGACTTTTCCTGCTTCGCAGAGAAGAATGTACCTGGAGGCCAATTCTAGACGTCTCAAGGCTTAGCAGATTCTTACAGGTCCTAAAATGCAAAATGCTAATCTACAAAAACTACTGCCCATGAATACCCCCAACACTTTCATGGTAACTGTCTCTTGTCTAGTCAGGACACAGTAGACGAGACTTTGTGGGTTCTGTTCAAACAGCTTTATTATGTACAAACACATCGGGATTGAGGCTTAATACTTCAACTTAGGTAAACTTGTATCTGCCAAACAGGGTACTGAAAGTAGTCAGTAATGAAGATTTGCGATCAAGCATCACTTGCAAAAATGAACTCTCTGCATCTAAGACCGAAAAAACTGTGGCATTCGGTATTAGGGCTCCGACCTCTTTGACTGTACCCATTGGATGATGCGGTCTCTTCAATGCTTTGTTCAAATCTCTTGGGTCATGTTTTGATTTCGTCTGAGCCTTTTTTGTGAGCTTCTACCATGGACCAAACCCATTCAGTTAGTTCTGTAACTGGGCAAATTACACCTTGCTGCACCATTTTATCCAGCTGAGCTTTGACTGTCTTGCATGGCTATTGGAACTATCTTGCTGGTCTGACCACTGGACTGACCTCTGGGTCTAATTTCATGGAATACACAACTGGAAGTTTGCCCAACTTGTCATCAAAAACATCAGCATACTCTGAGAAAATGGCTTTGGTGAAACTGGAACTAGGATATGCGCTTATCTGATTAACTTCTTTGGTAAATGAAAGCAGCTTCATTCTCAAGCTGTCTCTGAGACCCAGTAAGGACTGCATGGGTTTTTGAACCACATAAAACAAGAAGTTGTAACAGTTCTTGGCCATTTAACATGAAAGTACTACCGAGTCTTCGGTTTGAATTTCTTCACCTCCATAAGCAACAAGTTTTGCACAACTAGCCACATTGAGTTGCTCCTTAGCTCTTATTTTAGTAAAAGTATCTGCTGACATGGCATTTACCATTGATCTGGACAGTGTAAAACATTTCATTCGTTGTTAACAAATTCGCTGCATCAGCCTTTTCACCAACTGCTGATACGCCGGCTACATAAAAAGTGGACTGCTGCAATTGTACTTGATCAGTTTGCTTTCTTGAGTGACCCTTCTTTATAACTGTGTGAGGTTTCCTTGTTTTGTAAAACTTTTGAAAATGATTCCATTTTTTACACTTGTGGCATTGTTGACCAAAAATGCTAAGCATTTCTCTCTTTTAGACTCATGACTGGCTCCACAATTGCAGCAGTTAATAAGGTTGGACTAGGGTTTTGCTGACTCACGCTTGTACTGCACTGAGCATGCACCCTTCTTAGAACTTGCTGGAACACTGTGGCTTTCCTCGCGAATCAGCAGGGGTGATGGCTGCCATATGCTTAGGCCTGCTTCTGTTTGCCACATGTTGCATGCTATCTACATTTACTATAGAGCTTGTTGAAACCATGCTCTCTATCACTTGCAGGCATACTTTTGTGTGCTTTTCTGTAACTTTGGATTTGACAAATCTCTATAGCTTTACTCAACGTTAAATCACTGTCACATAGCAGAATCTTTCTCACTGCAGCACTATCCCCACTATTAGTACCACACACAAGCCTGTCCTTTTTTCAACTCATCCTTCAGGTCACCAAACCGACACGTTTTAGCTTTTTCTCAGGTCATTTATATAAGCTGCAAATGTTTCTTCTGGTTTCTGATCTCTTATGTAAAACAAATGCCTTTCTAATTTAATATTTGTCTGGGGTTACACATCTTTCTGAATTTGCGCTTCAAGCACTCAGGGTCTTCCCTTGATTCAAAACCACACAGCCATATTACAGATATTGACAATAGAAAGGAACAAAGTTCAGTGGCAGAACATTTTCACAGGGCACATCAGGGGCAATCCATGGGGTTAAAAGGAACCATTCTGGAAAAATAGATATTTGTGTTGAAGGAAAAAAGTATTAAAAACAGACTTTTATATAAAGAAGCCTTGTACATACTGAAATTTGATACTATGATTCCTAAGGGAATGAATGTGGAGCTCAGTTGGCAGGTTTTACTTTAATTGTGACTTCAGTTGAATTATTAAGTGTTTAATTGTGCTTCTTATATAAGGGGCAGGTGTTTGTGAATGTATCGTACTCCTTGAAGGCAATTGTGCCGAGACGTCAGAGATAATAAACAGTTTTATCTACTGCCTTGTGTGGTCACTGGCTGTGTGGTTTTGATTGCTGCTTTTCTTTTGTGTAGTATACATCTTCCCTTGATTCAGCCTGCACTACAGTGCGACTGTTTTCACCTTCTCCTTCATATACTGCTGGTGCATACACAAATGAACACTCACTTTCTATGGCCTCTGACCCAGCTAGGTTTAGCAAAATGAATGGCCCTAGTGCATGCATCTTTGTCTGAATAAGCTGCTTGTATAAAAAATATATCGTACTCTTGCTCAAATATTCTCCATTTCTCTGCAATATTCTGATCAAATACAAGTGGTGAGGGCTTTCGAAATCTGTCTGCCATATTAACACATACCAGTGAAGGTTTTGCAAATATGCACAAACCTATATATATATATATATATATATATGCCAGAAATTTATGCCAGCACTTGTAACTATGCCCTTATACTTTTGTGGTTCTGAAATTATGCTTTTGAGCTTTTCGAAAATACGCTTTTGGTCACACTCTTAGTGCTTTAGAATAACTGAACTCTGAGAAATAAGTCTCTCGGCCACTGCAACACTTTTGAAATCGCTGTACTGAAAGAAATCACCCCTTAGTGTAAGGAACATTTCAAACAACTGTACTGTGTGAATGAACTGGGCAGGAGCAGCTCAGAATAAGAAACATTTCGAAGTAATTGCATTTTGCAAATAAACCGTACACAGCACACTGAAACTTCTCCAGAATGGCGATACTTCACTAAGTGACTGTATACAAGACGCACTCTGTAATGGCGGCACTTTGCGAATAGACACACCCAGCACAAGAAACTTATCGAAATGGCTGTACTTTTACTGTATTTCACGAAATAGTTGCACTTTGCACACTAACCGTAATAAGCATACACTGTAAGCACTTTTACACACTGAGATACTTTGAGTAACTTTAGTTGCGGCTTTCATGACTTGGTTAATGCGAAACAATAGATGTTAAGTTGTCCCATCTCACCTTCATTCTTACATGGATGGGTTCGGAGCTGATACTCTGCTCTGACTTGGCTGAATACACAGCTGGAAGTCTCAAACTTGTCTCGTGGCAGGTAGGTATCCCATGATGCAGTGTTGCAACTCTCCAGATCTCGTTTGCCGCTTTACAAGGTTGGATGTGCTCTTCTTGGCCGTGGCTGTTTTGTCTTTCTTCACTTTATTAGACTAAACTTTCTAGTAGTTTTGCATTTATAGTGTTTCGTAGTGAATTTAAATAGATTATGCGCGTAGCTACTCTCATCTCCTTCTGTGGTTGGTGCTTGCTTTTGGCTGTCGTTTTTTTCACAGGCCTGGTTGTATCCCGTAGTTATTGCAGTGGTGTGCTGTTTATTTTCCCTTTTTCTGTGGTTAATATCTGGTAGTGGTTGATATTTAGCTCATTTGTTAGAGAGCTAATCGCCCGTTTTAGTTAGAGGGCTGGTAGTTTAGTAGTTAGTGTGTGTTATCCCTAGTATCTAGGTCCGTTTCAGTTAGAGGCCCTAGTGCTATCCTTGTCAAGTTTCTATTGTGATAGTTTAGTAGATGTTGAATGTTAGGTTAGAGTGCTAATTTGCCTTTTCTTAGAAGTGCAGTGTTCTTTAGAATGTGTTCTATCATGCCTAAAGACTCCAGAGAGAGCATAAGCCTTCGTGCTTTACAAAATGTCAAAATTGTGTACACAAGATGTCGATTACTGATGGACATGTCATTTGCGTTTACTGTCTAGGGGCTATTCATTTGCAGGAGGATTGTACTTTCTGTCACTCTTTTAGTGCTAGAGTGTTACAGGAAAGGAGAAACAAATTGATTCTTAAGGGGCTTTTAAAGCCAACCTTTGAGGAAGCTGTACAGAGTGCTTCTTCATCCTCATCTTCAGAGAGGGACATACCTTCTAAAAGGCGATCACCTGTTTCTACGGAGATACAAATTGATTCTTAAAGGGCTCTTAAAGCCAACCTTTGAAGAAGCTGTACAGAGTGCTTCTTCTTCATCCTCATCTTCAGAGAGGGACAAACCTTCTAAAAGGCGATCACCTGTTTCTACGGCTCAGTCGGAGCCTCCAGAAAAATTATCTAAAATTTCTTAGACACCTTCCTCCTCGGTTCCACAGTCATCGGAACCGTCTGAGGGTATTATCATCAACAAGTGTGGTTCTTTGGCTCCAAGGTCCTCAGAGCCCCAAGATACCATGTCTCGGAGCCGGTCCATTGACATTTCACCGGTCTCCCCTACTCTGAGCTCTCCCATTTTGGAGAGGTCTCATTCTCCTTCTCTATCCTCCAGGTCCACTAGGAGCCTATCTGATGATGATGTGGAGCGGGTGGTACGCAGGCTCTTGAAGTCACTGGCTTTAGCCAAATTGTTCACGGCTCTGACCCATCAGGTCTCGGAGCCTTCTAAAGCCATTACATCCACATTTGTTCCTCCTCTGAGCCAAGCTGGACCCTTGGAGCTGGAGTGCCTGGTGCCACTTACTGTAGGACCGTCAGTTGCGGGACCCCCTTCGGTGATCACGGAGCAGACATCTGCTCCGACTATCTCGGCACTGTCTGGAGTGTCTGGGAGCCAAGGTTCTATGGCCAGCCCTGAGGGGGATGCTCGGGCCCGAACTTTTTCGGTGCTGAGTCTACCCCTTAGTGCGTTGGCTCAGGTTTGCTTGGCTCCTACGTCATTCTTGGAGCTGATCTTCCTGGGTCTGGGGGCGTCCGCTGTCTACTCGGAGCCGGGGATGTCTTCAGAGCTGGTGGGGTCAGCTTTCGAACTGATGAGGACTGTGCTGTCTACCCCTACAGCTTTACATAAGGATACCAGCATTTGTCCCCCTAAAGCACCGGCTACGGTCTTGGCACCATCCCATCCACAGGACAGCAGAGATCCAGCGCCTCAGGATTCCCCACTGGGTGAACCCCTCTCTTCCGAGACCTCCCCAGAAAAGGAGCCCCCTCAGAAAAGAACTTGCAAGAGGAAGCATATAGACTCCCTGGATAAGTCTGTCACTTCAGACACTGACTTCAAGGATTCAGAAAGGTCCCCACGGTCGTCCTCTGACTATCTCATTTGCAGATATTCTAAAGCAGAGAGGCGGCTGGAAGGCCATCACCCCTTCTGATGAGGAGTCAGTGTACCTGAAGACCTTTTGATCTCAACCTTCAGCCTCCTGGGTGTCTACATCTTTTGACAAATTAATGGACTTCCTCAATCGAAAGGCATGGGAGTCATCTGACACAATGGAGCCAGTCACTCGGAGGCCAAACAAGCTTTTGTCAGCCCCTACCGGAAAGGATTTTCTCACAAAGGGTGTACCTGTAGATGCTATGGTGGTGGCAGCAGCCACCAAGAAGGAACTCCCGGAGACATTCTCATCTGTCCATCCTCCGAACAAAGATTCTCGAACGATGGACAGATATGGGAAGCATGTCTTTTCATCAGCGACCTTTACATTCCGATCACTGAACTACCTAACTCACTTTACAAGGCTACAAAGAGATCTCCTGAAAGAGCTAGGAGATACTCTACAAGGTACATTGGCTACTGGGGTGAATGAGAAGGTCTCTTCTCAGCTATCCACCTTAAATTCCATAGTCAACTCTTCCATGAGGCTGATATCTTACGCATTTGATGAAGAGAGCAGGGCAGCGGGTTCAGGAGCTTCCCTGAAGATACACTCCTGGATGCACTTGTGAAATTTTGTGGAGCCCTTTAAATCTACCTTTACTAATGCCCCCTTTGATGGTTCTTCGCCCTTTGGACCCAAAGTAAAGGACACACTCACCAAATGTGAGCAGGAAGGGAAAACACTCTCTGCCGTTGGAGTACGTTTTTCCGTACCTTCAAGACCTTATCCTAAAGGTCAGAAGAGTGAGAAAATGTGGTTCAAAAGATCCTAGGTAGCTTTCCAAGATGCAGAAGGTGAATCCTTCCCCAGGGTCAGAGGGGGGAGGTAACAATGGTAAACGTCCTAGAGGCAAAGGGGTCCGCAAAACCAGGGCGACTGGGATTTCTTTCGCAGACGTTTTTATCAACACTCCTGAAATGGGGCCCGACTGCTCTGCTCTGGAGGCGAGACAGTAGGAGGACGTTTGTCTTTGTACCCAGAAGCCTGGCAAAGTATCACAAGAGACAAGTGGGTACTAAGAATAATATCCAGAGGATATTCCATTCCCTTTTGCCACCCTGTCTCACAAATCAGAGCATTCCCAGATGTTCCACCCAATCTAAGGGTGCAAGCAACTATAGAAATCTAAACGTTGCTGGACAAGTCATCCAAGAAGTCCCTGCAGACCAAGCAGGATTCGGAACTTACTCGGGATTCTTTTTGTTGCCAAAAAGAACAGGGGACTGGAGACCCATATTAGACCTAAGCAAGTTAAATGACTCTGTCAAGAAATCAAAGTTCCGAATGGTGTCACTGCAGTCAATAATTCCAGCAGACAGAATTTTAGCCCTCAGGCAACAAGTACTTCACCTTCTTCCCAAGGACAAGGTAAAAGCAAAGGTAGTTCTGAAACTTTTAGAAACAATGGCATTCTGTCTTGCCTTGTATAAGTGGTACATTTTGAGTTATCTCTGCTTAATATCAGAGCTTTGGCCGGCAAACATCTACCTGAAATCAACTGGACGTATAAGTGAATTTAAGTACACTTTTATCTGCTCTTTTGCATATAGTACTGTATTTAATTTATTTGTGTTTTTCACTGAATATTAACTCAACTGAAGTTGTGTCTGTCTCTCTACAGAGTACTTTTTAGAATTTCTGTGTAGCCATTGATAGCAGTGGGGGGTAGTTTCAGCTCATCAATGACATTCTGTCTTGCCTTATAAGTGGTACATTTTGAGTTATCTCTGCTTAATATCAGAGCTTTGGCCTGCTGACATCTACCTGAAATCATCTGGACGTATAAGTGAATTTAAGTACACTTTTATCTGCTCCTTTGCATATAGTACTGTATTTAATTTATTTATTTGTGTTTTTCACTGAATATTAACTCAACTGAAGTTGTGGCTGTCTCTCTACAAGTTAGTTCCCCACCCACTCTCCCTGTTCTTGTTTTGGTGTTAATGTTGGTGGCTTTGAAATTGCCCGCCCCTCTTGTAGATTTGTATTTGGATACTCCTTCCGGGCCCATCTCATTTGCTCACTCAACTGAGTGCAATGAGATCATATTCTGATTTCAGACGCTCCTACTGTGTACAAAGAGAACATTTGGGAAGGACAACCCCTGTAGCGTCTTAATCCTGCTGTGTTCCCTCCCTCAAAAAAAAAAAAAAAAAAAAATATATATATTTTTTTTTTATTCAGCTGCTCTTAACTGTAACTGTCTTGCTCTTTTGCGTGCTGTCAGTCGCTCTTACTCTGCACTTATTACTGCTTGTTAGTAGCCTTCTAATTTACTGTCTTCTGCACTTGTTTTTTAATCATTTGTTAATTTAGTTGCATTTATTTGAACTGTATTTGCCGTAGTGTTGCTACACACTCGGGTGTGCTGGTCTGCACTACAGTTTGAATTGTATTTACTACTATTTTAGCTGCTTTTCTGTAACGAAAAAAAGAAATTCTAAGCTTGTTTCCTGCCTTTCCTGTAACTAGTCAAGTCCAGATACAGACTTGCTGTATCTAGGACTGTTGGTAAGCTTCTGTGCCCCCCACCAAGCCTTTCTTTGTTAGAGGGAAGCCTTCTAGATTATCAGTGGGAGTGGTAAGCACTAGGTAGCCTATCTACCATGGGAAGAGTGGGTTTTGGCTTGAAATTGTAGTTCATTGGCCGTTTGGGCAGTTTTTCCATCTCTTTCTACTTTCTGGTTAAAAGCCCGTTTTGCGTTTGGTCCTTGCCTTTCCTATAACTAGTGTAGTCCAGGTACAGATTTGCTGTATCCAGGACTGTTGGTAAGCTTCTGAGCCCCCCCCCCCAAAGCCCTTCTGTGTTGGAGAGAAGCCTTCTAGCTTATCAGTAGGAGTGGTCAGCACTAGGTAACCTATCTACCACAGGAGGAGTGGTTTCTGGCCCAGAAATTATAGTTTATTGGCCGTTTGGGAATCTGTTCCATCTCTTTCAACCTTCTGATTTAAAAGTCTGTGTTTGCGCTTGTTTCCTGCCTTTCCTGTTACTAGTCTAGTCCAGGTACAGATTCGCTGTATCCAGGTCTCTGTAAGCTTCTGAGCCCCCCCAAGCCTTTCCGTGTTGGAGGGAAGCCTTCTAGCTTATCAGTGGGAGTGGTAAGCATCAGGTAGCCTATCTACCACAAGAGGAGTGGTCCCTGGTCCAGAAATTGTAGCTATTGCCTGTTTGAGCAGTTTTCTTCCATCTCTTTCAACTTTCTGGATTGAAAGCCGCACTTGTGCCTGTTTCCTTCCTTTCATATAACTAGCCCAGTCCGGTCACAGAGTTGCTATATCCAGGATTGTTAGTAAGCTGAACCCCCCAAGCCTTTCTGTGTTGGAAGAAAGCCTTCTACCTTATCAGTGGCAGTGGTAAGCACTAGGTAGCCAGTCTACCACGAGAAGAGAGGTTCGTGGCCCAGAAATTGTAGTTTATTGACCATTTGGACAGTTTGTCCATCTCTTGTTTCCCATCTTTCCTGTAACTAACCTACTGGGTAGCACTAGAAAGCCTTAAAACTGATACAAGCCTTCTAGCTTAGAAGAGAGACTTTGGAGTGATTAAGTATCAGTTTTCTGTACTTTCTTGCTGTACTTAACTGTTTGTTTTCCTCCTAAACACGTTTATTGTGATTTAAAAGCTTGTTTTTTTCACATATTGTACTTATTTGACTGCCTGCACTTTTAAAAAGTTGTTTGTTTACATAATTTAACTGTTGTAGTCTACACACTAAAGTGTGATAACCTTTTTTGATCATTTGTAGTCGCTTAAAGCTGTTTTAAGTGTATTTTTTTTACTGTTTTTGCCTTATCTTTTCAAAAAAAAAAAACATTCCTTGTTTCCCACCTTTCTAAGCTAGTATAGTCCAGTTTTCAGACTAGTGTTGAATTCAGGGCTGTGATACAAGTTTCCGAGTTGCCCATAACTTACTCGGATAGAAGGAAGTTTCTGTGTTCACCTGTGAGAGAGGGGAGCTTTGAGCAACCTATCTGTCCCTGGAGGAGTGGTTCCAGCCCAGAAGTTAGTAGTTTATTGGCCATTTTGGGCTGATTTCTATCTCTTTCATTTCCCTACTATAAAAACCGTGTTTGCACGGTTTTGGGGACCGGGCAGTGCCGGTTAGCTACTGTTAAATTATTCCCGGCTCCACTAAATCTCTTCAGTTTTTCCCTTGAAACTAGTCTAACTTTCAACCTAAGCACTCAAAAAGCATCTTAAGGCCCAGCACTTGCTCAGACCTAATAGCAAGCACTAATATAGCCTGACACTGATTGCCCAGCAGGGCAAGGCTGTTTATTCACCCCCCACCAACCAAGCGACTAAGCAGCTCACCCTACTATTCAGGCATGACCAAAGGGCAACTTCAAGTGCACTCTCCTGGGTATCCTGAGGCAATGTTCCAACTGCCTCATGTACACAGACAACCCTGTCCTCCTACCACAAAACACTAACATATGCGAGAGATGCAATTATACAGCCAAACTGGAAGTAAGCTGTCTCCACCCAAGACTGGAACAGACATGTCAAGAGGAGAAGGCCTCCAGCCACACACAGACCTACTAAAACAGCACTGGCAAAAAATGCACATAAATACGCAAAATCATACTCTGAGGCTCTAAATAAAAACCTGCAAAAGCATCAGAGACCTGCAAAGCAGACACCCAAACAACCTGCACTTCCTGTCACAAACCAGACACCCAAACAACCTGCACTTCCTGTCACAAACCAGACAACACATAAAACGCAAAATCAGTGTGCCACACAATCACAGCCCTTAAGGCGAAATAACATACCTAACACACTATAGTCAGGCACACCGACGTCCTACTCACTAGGCTGGACACCGACGTCCTACTCACTAGGCTGGACAAGCAGAAGGTTACTGTTAGCTGCCTGTCGGGAGCCAGAATCCGTCACATAACACAAGCACTCAGGTCACTCCAGAACAAGTACAAATATGACTGTCATTGTTCATGTTGGTGTGAATGACCTGAGACGTACCTCCCTGGACTACATGAAGAGAGATATGGAAGAGCTCTCTGATCATGCAGCCCAGGCTAGCATGACCCTGACTAGCATCCTGCCCTCACCAAGAATGATACCTCAGTATAAAGAGAAAAAATGATCAATTTCAACTATTGGCTAAGCTTCTGGTTTCATTCAAAGGGGATCCGATGTCTGTCAGCCTGGGACGACATGCTCGACAAGCCGCATTGCTTCACAAGAGATGGCTTGCACCTGTCACCCCTAGGATTTCAAATACTGGCCAAAGCTCTTGCTGCCCCCATAGTGCCTTTTTTAGGCAAGGCTCAAAAGTCAAACCCACCCCGTAAACAGCACAATTAACAAAAAACTAAGGGTTATGCTACTCCACGCCAGGAGTTTAAATCTCAAAATGCACGCGCTCAAAGCACTCTTCAGTATGGAGAATGTTGACATCTGTGCAGTAACTGAAACCTGATTCAAGGCTCCAGAGAGCATCCCAGCACTACTGGGCTACAACTCATACCACACGTTTCGGCCACAGAACACGGACCGAAACACAAAAGGAGGGGGTGTATCCATATCCATCAAGGATACCTACACCTCCAGGTTAGTGGCGCAGCATGATACCTCTGAGATCATCCATGTGCAGCTAACATCGGGCAAATCTGCAATGCAAATTGTGGCCTGCTACAGATCACCCTCCATGACCCAGGACCACCACTCCACCTTTCTGGAGACACTGGAAAACGTGAAGGTCCTACCGAACAACCTGATATTGGGCGATTGCAATTACCCTACCATTCACTGGGAAAACTACTTGAGTACAAATTCCCAGGCCCAGCGCTTCCTGGAATTCATCCACTCAAATGCCCTGGATCAGCTGGTAAACTCCCCTACCAGAGGTGAAAACATATTGGACCTGGTCATCACCAACATGGGCGACAGGTGTTCCACACCGGAGGTCAACCCGTCACTGGTTAGATCAGACCATAAACTAATCACTCTGGATGTCCACACCCCACCACCATCCCCAGCTAAGGAAACCACAGTAAAATGTTTTCTAAAGTAAACTTCACCTTACTTAAGACAGAGGTGGTAAGTTTCACAGCCCCCACTCTAAAGGATAACGCTGCCCAAGATGCAGAAATCTTTACAAATGCCCTCTATGAGCTCCTACAAGGATGCATGGATCGTGCCATCCCTAGCAAAACCAAGACTCACTCCTCTAAGAGAAGGAAACCAGTTTGGTGGACCCTTGCAATAAACAGGTTGTACAATAGAAGGATGAAACTAGTTAAGAAAAAAAGCAAATCCCAAGAAGGAAAGACATCCCTGATCAGTATCAGTAAGAAACTAAGGTCCCTCATGAAATCATCCAAGGCTAACTTTGAAAGAAAAATAGCCAAGGATTCAAAAGATAAACCACAAAGTCTTCTTTAGCTATGTTAAGAGTCTAAATGGCAACTCACAGATATGCACTGAACTAGTGCAAAACAGCACAAAATATACTGAACTTATGGATTTTGCCAACATCCTGGCAGATAGATTCAGTGCAAACGTCACTCCCCTCCCACCTCCAAAAGGGCCCACAATAATACCGGAAAAGTGTAGTGTCCCGGAAATCACAGACGCACAGGTGAAAACAGCCCTTTCAAAAGCCAAAAACACTGCATCAATGGGACCAGATGGTGTCCCAGGCTGCGTCTTGCACGAACTACAGAACGAACTAACCCCCCACCTAAACGCACTGTTCAGCCTCAGGCTCTCCACAGGCTACGTGCCCATAGAATGGCACACGGCAACGGTTATTCCTCTCCACAAAGGAGGGGTCACAACTGACCCATAAGCCTGACTAGCCTGGTCTCCAAGGCCATGGAGCGCATCATCCTGGAACTCATTAACAAAGACATTGGGAACGTCCAAACACTTGACCCGACCCAGTGTGGCTTTAAGGGCAGATCATGCCTACTAAACCTGGTTGACTTCTTCGAGACAGTCACCAAGGCCATAGACGAGGGAAAGGTGGTTCACACAGCCTACCTTGACCTCACCAAGGCTTTCAACACCATTTCCCACTCTGGTATTACAGAAAAACTCACCAGCCTGAACATAAACCCCTATGTCACGAGATGGGTTGCAAACTGGCTTACAGACAGAACTCGCACGCTAAGAATAGCGGGCTCCAGGTCCAACTCTAAACCAGTCACAACTGGTGTCCCACAAGGCTCAGTCCTGGGACCCCTACTGTTCGGCATATACTTCTCAGAACTACAGGCAAACACAGGAGGACTATGGTTAACCTAGTTCGCTGATGACTGCAAACTGGGAGTCATAATTGACTCTCCGGCTGACACGGACATCCTCCAAATGGGCCTTACGGAGACAGACACCTGGTGTCAAAGTCATGACCTCAAGCTAAATGCCAAAAAATGCATAGTCATCCCATTTGGGAAAAACAAAACACCCACAAATTACCACATAGGTGGCAGCCCCCTTAATACTGAAGAGGTAATAAGAGATCTGGGGACCCAGGTAGATAGTAATCTCTCCTTTGACAATCATATTGCCAAAGTAGTTAGGAAATCCTTCTGTGTGGCCCATCTAATTACTAAAATTAAAGAGGTTATAGTGCTCTTCTACTCGTCATTCATTAGACCCATCATAGAGTACAATGTCCCATTTAAGATGTACCTCACAAGACACTTCCAACAGCTGGAAAAACCACAAATGTACCTCACCAAGAGGATTACTGGCCTCAAACATATGTCCTATGCTGCCTGACTGAAGTGTGTACTCAGTGGCATATCGCTTACTCAGAGGTGATCTCTGCCTGATTTACAAAGTCATGTCCAACTCAGAATTGATGGACATGCTCCACCTAAAGAAATCCAAGTCACTGTGAGCCACGCGCTCTAGTGAGCTAAACCTCATCACAGCAATAAGTAGAACATGCTGGAGGGATAGATTCCTGTCACAGAGACTCCCCATGCTTTGGAACAAAATTCCAAATTACATCAGGCAGATCCCCTCAGTAGCACTCTTCAAGAGAAATCTTGACGAGTTGATGGGTAACAGAAAGTTCACCCCTGGGATCACTTCATTGGCTGTGCTTGACAGAGGATCAGTTAATCAATGGGGGAGTGAAAGCCGACACACTCTGGCTAGGCTTATAAATGCCCTCGGGCAGATAGCCTAGTACCTACCTGTAATGACTTCCACCATAACACTAGTTCCCCTTGCCAGAATGCACATGCGAATCCTTCAGTGGTTTGTTCTCCCAATGGTCACTTCAAGAGCTCCGTATGTCTCACTACATCTTTTGAATAATAGGGTGGGGGGCATTTTCTGGGAAGAATGGTCCAAGGTATATGGCAGGAACATGAGGCCCACTTGCACATAAATGTCCTAGAGATAAGAGCAGTGCTTTTGGTGTTGCAAGCACTGCACGACTCTCTTCCTTTAGGGACGGTTGCTATACAGTCAGAGAGTATGTCGGTGGTTTGGTACATAAACAAGCAAGGGGGAACCAAATCTTTTCCTCTCTGTCGTGAGGCCCTGAGAGTTTGGCAGTGGGCAATTTCTTCCCGGCACTTTCTAGTAGCAATGCACATCCCGGGGAAGTCCAGCCTGATAGTAGACAAAGCTGATCAGGGCAATTCTGATGCCCCATGAATGGTCTCTGAACCAGAGCATAGCGGAAAAGATTTTCTGGAAATGGGTCAGCCTTGCTGCGATCTTTTCGCCACTCCCATGAATGCCAAGTGCAGCTGCTACTTTACCCTAATTCCCCCACTGGGGGAGATACCAAGAGGCGCACTTGTACACGATTGGCCCTCAGGACTGCTTTATGCCTTTCCTCCGTTTCCCCTCGTACCCAGAGTCATTCAGAAAGCACAGTCCTTGGGAAGCAGGATGATTCTCATTGCCCCATACTGACCTTGTCAGATTTGGTTTCCTTTCCTTTGGCCTCACCTTCAGGAGAAGCCTTGGACTCTGGACCCAGTTCCAGACCTGCTGACACGTATGTCAGGCTCACTTCATCCTTCTCTCCACACCCTCAACTTGACAGCATGGCTGCTCCACTTCCCAGTTTAGTCAGGCTTCAAAATTTCACTCCAACAGTTAAACACATATTGATTTCCTCTCATAAAGCTTCTACTAGAAGACTATATTCTAGCAAATGGAAAAGATTTTCTATCTGGGCACAAAATAGAAACGTTGACCCTTTTTCTTCGCCTGTTCAATCCATTCTAGAATTCCTGGTTTTAACTCTTCCAACAAGGTTCGGCTGCAGCATCCATTAGAGTACAGCTGACTGCAATTTCAAATTTCTACATTGGTGACCTTTCTTCTAACTTAATGTCACACAGGTTGTGTAAAGTGTTTTGCTAGTTTAATCTCTCTTTATGCCCGTTGTACTTTTCTTGTGCCCGTTTTGCTTTAAACATCCTCATTTTGCAACTGAGAGGTAATTTCTGACCCTTTATAAGCTTTTCTGACCATCATTTTGTCAAATAACTTAATCTTAAAGATTTTGTTTAGTTAATAAACCATGTGAAGTTGTTCAGTCTTGCTGTTCATTCTTCACTGATGGGTTCGGAGCCGATCCTCAGCTCCGACACAGCTGAGTAGCAAGCTCAAAGTTTTCCAGTAGCTCGAGACCCAACCCCTTATCCCACAATGCACTGCTGGAATTACCCCAGATCTAGTTTGCCGTGGGCACGGATCTCTTGGTTTCCAGCGTTGCTCGAGACTATTATTGGGAGTTTTCAACTTTCTATTTGAAGTTTATATCTTTTACTATTATAACTATATACTATTATCTAGTTAGCAGATGTTCTTCATCTCACATTGCTGCAGTCCTTACATATGGGGTAGTCCGCTGTCCTCGGTCGGCCCGAATACCAAAGTATTAGGCTGACGTCGGTCATGGGCGCTCAGATCTGACATCAGAGCGTCAGGGTATAAAAGCGCATGACCGACGTCATATCCTCAGTCTTTTTTGCCGCATGGTCCGATGCAGAAGCAGCGTTGCAAGTGCCGTTCGGCGTTCTGAAATTTTCGTATTCTGAGTTTCAGACCGAAACCAAGTTGGGCTAAGTACCCCGTTGGGGAATATTTTTGTTTTTTCTTGCCTCAGTTAATTCCGAATGTCAGAAAAAGTGAATAATTGTATTTCTTGTGGGAAACAGATACCGCATAGGGATTATCACTCTCTTTGCATTCCTTGTTTGGGACCGGACCACGACGTAGTCGGGTGCCGGTTTTGTGCTAGGTTTAATAAGCGCACTATAAAAAGAAGGTTAGATTGTGCTAGGTTAGTCTTTGGTAAGCGGTGTAATTATAATATACCGTCGGATCCTCCGACGCCCGCTTCCACGAAGAAGCGCAAAGACAAATCCTTGAAACCTAGACAGGTTGATTCGTCCGTTTCAGACGCCGGTCCTGCAGAAGCTACAGTGGAGCAGGTGGATCCGGCTGAAGTTTCTGTTGAGTCTCAGGGGGAAACTTTGATTTTGCAGGATGTGGCCTCACAGGAGTCAGGTCAAGCTGAAGGGGCCTCTCCGGTTACTGTTCTCCCTTCTATGCCTAAGGTGGTTAGGCCTTCTGCTACTATTTCTAAGGCTTCTTCTAAGGGCAGGTCTGTTTTGCCTTCCTCTGGTGTCCCTCCAGGTACTTCAGGGTCTGTGCCTAAAAAGCACATGCTTAAAATGGCAGAAGATTTGATTAATTTAATTAGAGGTTCTATGCCCCCTCCTGATAAGAGGCCCAGGGTGGAGCCAGAGTTGGAAAGTTTGGATCAGGCCTCAGACGACTCAGACTCTTCTGCTGAAGATATTCAAGATTTTCCCCTTATTCGGATTCTGATGCAGAGGATTCCACTCCTTCTGCTTCTCCTCCAGAGGATTTTTCGTTTTCAGAAACTCTGCTTTCCATGAGGGAGCATTTTAAGTGGGAAGGACAGGATTTCTCTGATTCACGAAGAGGCTTAGGGAATTCTTGTTTTTACCACAGCATAGACCCTTGGCTATACCTCCTGTTTTGGATGTTGTTCAAGATGTTTTCTCGGAGGCTTCCCTTAATCCAGATTCTTTGCCTCCTGCGCCAGTTAAACCGGACAGGTATTACAGGGTGCCTGAGGCTCATAAATATCTGTATAAGAGTCCTAGGGCGGACCCAGAAACTATTAGTCAGGGGCCTAAGGGTGTTAGAGCTTCTGTTGTAAAGAATCCGGTTCCTCTAGATAAGGGAGCTAGAGCTTTGGATAGATGGGGTAAGAAGGTGTATACCTCTTTTACTTTAGCAATGAGGGCTTTAAATTGCCAGTTTCATATGTTGAAGTATCAGAATTTCCTCCTTTCTCAGCTAAAATCTAAAGTGGATGCTTTGGCAGAGGGCATAGAGTGTAAAGAATTGCAGGATTTAGTACATGTCTCTGAACAGGTGGGTAAGCATTCTTTGCAGTGTGGTTTTGATGCTGTACTGGCCTCTTCTAGGGTGGCTGACACTGGATCAGTTCTTCGTAGGCACGCCTGGCTTAAGGATCAGAATTTGTCCGAGCATGTTAAAACTAGAATTCTGGATGCCCCTTTACAGTCTGAAGTTTTGTTTGGTCCCCCTGTGGAGTTTTGAAGAAAATGGAAGACAAGGCTAAGTCTATGCAGACTGTTAAAGATTTTTTGCAGGTGCAACCTCCAAAGTTTAGTAGAAATTGGCCTACTAAGGGGTGGACCTACCCTTCTTCAGATTCTCAGTCTAGGGGTAGATCTAGACGTGGCAGGGGCAGAGCTCACGGTACATTCAGGCCTAGAACTTGGAGTTCACCTGCACAATCTGCAGGTGAGGGCAGGGGCCAGTCCTTTCGTAAACAGGCCCAATGACCTGCATTTTCAGCTGCCAGATTCTTCTTCCCTGGCAGCTCCTTTGGGAGGAAAATTAGCACTCTTCAAGCAAAACTGGCTTTTAGTCACCCGGGACAAATGGGTATTGGACATTATAAACCGAGGCTACAAGTTCTATTTCCATACATTGCCTCCTTTCAAAGGCATGCCAGACGTTCCTCCTCGGCAAAGGATAGAGGCTCACAAGCAGATTTCTTTACTTCTTCAAATAGGAGCTATACAGCCAGTTCCTCTGTCAGAAGTGGGACTAGGATTTTATTCTCGCCTGTTTCTAGTACCAAAGAAAGGGAACACGTGGAGACCAATTTTGGATTTATCTATCCTCAACACTTATCTGGACATTCCAAAGTTCAAAATGCTGACGTTACAACAGCTTTTACCTCTGTTGGGAAAAGATCACTGGATGGTAACTCTGGATCTCAAAGAGGCTTATCTTCATGTTCCTATCAGGCCCAGTTGCAGGAGGTACCTGCGTTTTGGCTGGAAATTTACATTATCAGTTCTCTGCATTGCCCTTTGGCTTATCTACTGCCCAGAGTGTTCACAAAGGTTCTGGCTCCAGTGATAGCCTTTTTCAGGTTAAAAGGAATACAGATTTATCCTTATTTGGACGATTGCCTGATTATTGCACAACACAAAGGCGAACTTCTGCATCATCTACAGTATGTGATGGTAGTGTTAAGATGCCTAGGGTATTCTGTGAACGAAACAAAGTCCAGTCTAGTACCCTCTCAGGACATGTGCTTTCTGGGTGTGAGACTGAATACAGCTTCCCAGATGGCCTTTTGACCCCGGACAAACAAAGAAGCCTTTCTCTTTATTTCCATCAAATGTCTCTACAGTCCAGGCTGACTGCAAGGACAGTCCTTCAAGCCTTGGGGTTCATGGCATCTTGTATTCTGGTGCTTCCCAATGCCAAACTGCATATGAGGAAGCTTCAATGGTATCTCAAAATGTATGGACACAACACTGCCAAGATCTAGACACTGTCATTCAGATAATACCTTGCATTCAGAAAGAATTTTTGTGGTGGGCTCAGGAATGTCACCTAAACAAGGGACTCTCTGTGACCCGACCAGAGGCGAGTCAGATTCTAACGACAGATGCCTCGGACAAGGCTTGGGGAGCACACCTCAATGGAAAATGGGTGCAAGACACGTGGCCTGTCAGACTTCAACATTTGTATATCAACTTGAAGGAGATGTTAGCAGTCCAATTTGCATTGATGGCTTTCAAGGATTTACTTCACCCAGGACAGGTGTTGATTCAAACAGACAACACTACTGTCATGTGGTACATCAACAAGCAAGGGGAACCCATTCGTACCCTCTTTGCAGGCAAGCGATGATTTTGTGGGAGACTGCTCTCAGTTTACACCTCAATCTTCAGGCAAGGTTTCTACCAGGAGCACAGAACTCCTTAGCGGATGTGTTGAGCAGACAAATTGTGGATCCTCACGAGTGGAAACTGGATCCTCATGTGTTTCAAAAGTTGACAGTGTTATGGGGACTCCAGACATAGATCTGTTCGCTTCTCCACTAAATTACCAGTTGCCAAAGTTTTGCACAAAAATGTTTCATCCCACAGCTTGGAAGGTGGATGCTCTATCATTCAGTTGGAGCAATCTTCATGTCTATGCCTTTCCACCTCTGCCTCTCATTCCCAAGGTACTCCTGAAGGCCAGAATAGACAAGCCATCCATGATTCTGATAGCGCCGGATTGGCCTCGACAGCACTGGTACCCACTACTGAGGAGTTTGGTACGGGAGCCTCCATGGCCTCTGCCTTTGATTCCGCATCTTTTGTCTCAGGAGGGCAATCACTTCCTCAATGTCAAGATATTCAGTCTCTGCATCTCACAGCCTGGCATATTCTGTTTTAGACCCTGGAGGGTCTCAGCTTCCACATCAAGTTTTGAATGTTATTTTGGAGGCCAGAAGGCCTAGTACAAGGAAAGTTTACGCTGATAAATGGAGGAGATTTTTTCTTTGGAGCAAAGCGAAGGACTTTGATGTTTCCAAGCCTGATTTAAGTGTTTCTCTTCAATATCTTACTGAGTTATTGGACAAGGGTTTGTCTTTCTCCTCGATAAAGGTTCATGCTGCAGCCATTTCTGCTCACTATGACTGTGACCCTCCTTTATTTTCCCATCCTTTGTTTAAGCAATTTCTTAGAGGGGCAAAGAACATAAGACCCCACGTGAGCTCCTACTCCTGCTTGGGATCTCAATTTTGTGTTGGAAAAGCTTACTCTACAACCTTTTGAGCCTGCAGCTACTGCTGAGTTAAAGTATTTATCATGGAAGACTGCTTTTTTGTTGGCCATTACCTCTGCAAGAAGAGTTTCTGAATTACAGGCCCTTATGGCAGTGGAACCTTTCCTGATTTTTCATAAGGATAGGGTATCTTTGCGTACTAATCCTTCCTTTATGCCTAAAGTGGTTTCTAGTGTGGCCTTGAACCAAACTATTCATTTGCCTACTTTTTATGCAAACCCTCAAAATAAAGGGGAGAAGATTTTGCATACTTTGGATATTCACAGGCAGTTACGTTATTATTTGAGCAGAACCAAGGGGTTCAGGCAATCTCAGCAGTTGTTTGTTTCTTTTGCTTTGGGTTCTCAGGGAAAACCTGTTTCAAAACAAACTATTTCTAAATGGATTGGGTTTTGTATTTCTTTCTGTTATTCCCATCATGGTAAGGAGATTCCGGCTGGAATCAGACCTCATTCCACTAGAGCTACTGCCACTTCTACTGCCTTTCTAAGGGGGGTAGCTACAAAAGATATTTTGGAAGCAGCCACTTGGAGTTCGGTACATACTTTTTCCAAGCATTACCACCTTCCTCTTTATTCTAAGTCTAGGGCTGGATTTGCCACTGCAATATTACAGGGCATTTTAGCAGCCCCTAATGCTTTATGATTTTGCCATCCTCCCTTTACCTCTGCTTTGGGATTCTACCCATATGTAAGGACTGCAGCAATGTGAGATGAAGAACATAGTACAGTTTTGTACCTACCATAAATGTAGATGTTCCAAGATCCACATTGCTGCAGTCCACTTTACCCTCCCTCCTTCCCCTCTGTAGTTTGGCATGGTTATATGGTTTGGGTGATGGTTGTTGTTGGGCATGTTTTTGGGAGGTATCCTGTTTTTGGGCTGTGGCCTTTCTTTTTAGGGCCTTCTGACATCTGGGGCAAGAAAAGACTGAGGATATGACGTCGGTCATGCGCTTTTATACCCTGACGCTCTGATGTCAGATCTGAGCGCCCATGACCGACGTCAGCCTAATACTTTGGTATTCGGGCCGACCGAGGACAGCGGACTACCCCATATGTAAGGACTACAGCAATGTGGATCTTCGAACATCTACATTTATGGTAGGTACAAAACTGTACTTTCTTTTCTGTTTTTCCCCCTTTTCCAGTAAAAATCGTCTGATTGCTTTAGGCCCTTTGGCCTTGAGCCTTTACGTACAGTTGTTACATAGAGTTGCCCTTTTTGGCTTTTTGGTATTAGATTGCTATAATCCTCTCTCACTCTATATAGCTAAATAGTTTTTTACTAGTTACCTTTTTGGGCTGTGTGTAGTGTGTGTAGTTAATTACATTAATCCTCCCTAACTTTAACTATCTTATATAGTTAAATAGTGTGTTTTTTTCTCTTTTTTGATTTTGTGAATAGTAGTTAGTACCATGTCTGAAGAGAAGGAAAAGCATTTCCCCCTTTTCCAGTAAAAATCGTCTGATTGCTTTAGGCCCTTTGGCCTTGAGCCTTTACGTACAGTTGTTACATAGAGTTGCCCTTTTTGGCTTTTTGGTATTAGATTGCTATAATCCTCTCTCTCTATATAGCTAAATAGTTTTTTACTAGTTACCTTTTTGGGCTGTGTGTAGTGTGTGTAGTTAATTACATTAATCCTCCCTAACTTTAACTATCTTATATAGTTAAATAGTGTGTTTTTTTCTCTTTTTTGATTTTGTGAATAGTAGTTAGTACCATGTCTGAAGAGAAGGAAAAGCATCCAAAGTCTGGGTTTAAAAAATGCCCAGACTGCGGACAAAAGATGTCCGTTATGGATGCCCATGTGCAGTGTATACTGTTTGGGTGAGGTTCACCTGCAGGAGTCATGTAGTATCTGCCACTCCTTTTCTACTAGAGTGCTTGCAGAAAGGAAGAGGAAGTTAATTGATAGGGGTATTATCAAACACACTTTCTCCGAGGCATTGTCTGACCAGGATGGGGCCAGCAAATCGTCCAAATCTTCCTCTGAATCCAGTACAAAGTGTTTTGACTTCGGCTCCACTAACTTCGGAGCAGACAGTCTGTTCTTTTCAGAACTGGGACACTGCTCTGTAACCGGTTTTCGAAAAACCTCCCTCTCTACTGCTCCAGCCGGCTCAATTTATTCACTCCTTCAGGTCTTCTGTCAGCCTGTCCAATCTAAATATGGACCGGCTGGTTCAGAAACTCTTAAAGGCACCAGGCCTAGCTAAATTGCTGTCTGCTCAGACCCAACTGTCGGAGCAGAAGACCATTACTCCTGAAATGTCTGCTCCTCCTCCAAGCCATACCAGACCTTTGGAGCCAGAAGAGGCCGACCTGATGATTGTGGATCCCTTGGAGCCGACACATGCTCCAGTGTCGTCTGCTCCATCAGCTCGGACGTTCTCTGCGCCGACCGGGGAGGAGCTGACACTCTCCGGTCGGGTCCGGGGAGGAGCTGACACTCTCCAGTCGGGTCCGGGGAGGATAGTCGTACCGACTCTTCCTCTCGGGGCTTCGGCTCGTGTGAGCTCAGCTCCTACCTCGGGCTCGGAGCCCACGGCTTCGGTGCGGGAGGGGATCGCTGCTCCTTCTGATAGTCTACTCCTTCTCATCGGAGCCGTGGTGCATTCGAAGCCATGAGACAACTATTGTCTCCTAAGACTTCCTCCCCTAAAGTGCCTGTGTCAGTTTGTTTCCTCCGGTCATCCCAAGCGTAGAGACCCAGAGCCTCAGGTAGCCCCACAGGGTGCTCCCTGCTCTTCTGAGACCTCTTCAGAAGTTCCTAGGAAGAGATTATGCTAGAGGAGGCATTTGGACTCCCCACAGGAGTCTAACATCAGACACTGACTTGGATGAATCAAAAAGGGTCCCCTAGATCCCCCTCTGAGGACATCTCCTTTGTGGAGATTCTTGAAATTCTTAGGCAGAGGGGTGATTGGCAGTCCAAGAGCCCTACTGAGGACGAGTCGTTTCTCCTGAAGGTGTTCGGGTCTCAACCTTCCACCTTTTGGGTGTCTCCGCCTTACAATGAGCTTATGGATCTGTTCTCTCGTAGGGTGTGGGAGTCACCAGAATCTATGGAACCTGCTCCTAGGAGGCCTAATAAGTTTATTTCTGCCCCCGTAGATAAGTCCTTTTTGACCAAGGGAGTCCCTATTGATGCCATGGTGGTTGCAGCAGTCACCAAAAAGGAAATATCTGAGATTTCCTCGTGTATCCATCCTCCTAACAGAGAATCTAGGATCATGGATAGATGTGGGAAACGCATGTTTAGTTCAGCGACTTTCTCACTCAGATCACTGAACTACTTAACCCATTTTACCAGGCTGCAGAGAGATCTCCTTAAAGAGTTGGGAGATACTCTTCAGGGTGCTGTAGCTACGAGTGTATCTGACAAAGTTGCTACCCAGCTCGCTACCCTTAATTTGACAGTTAACTTGTCCATGTGTCTCGTATCTTACTCAGCTGATGGTTCAAGTAGAGCTGCAGGTACAGGAATTGCTCTTTGTAGGCATGCCTGGATGCGACTCTGTTCCTTCGCGGAAACCTTGAAGTCATCCTTTACGAATACCCCGTTTGACGGCTCATCCTTGTTTGGGGCAAAGGTGAAGGAGACGTTGACCAGGCGTGAACAAGAGGGAAAGACTGTCTGCAGTCTGAGTCAGTTTTTCCACCCCCACTCGACCCTTTCCTAAAGGTCAGAGGGGAGGAAAGATGTGGTTCCAGAAGGCCCAAGGAGCCTTTCAAGAAACACGTGGAGAGCCCCCCTCCAGAGGCAGAGGAGGGGGTTACAACGGAAGATGCCGCCCTCACGGCAGAGGGGGTCCGCAACACCAGGGTGACAGAGATCACTTCTCTGGTCATTCTTACTAGTGCTCCTGAAGGGAGGGCCCGGCTGTCCTACTCTGGAGACCGTCGGGGGTTACTTGTCATTGTACCCAGAAGCCTGGCTAGATGTAACAAATGACATTTGGGTACAAAGTATGATTTCCAGAGGATAATTCATACTGTTCTCCACCCAGCCCATTCTCGTCAAATCCCGAACGTCCCACCCAGTCACAGGGAACAAGCAACTATAGAGGTACGCCAATTGCTAGAAAAAAGTCATCCAGCCAGTCCCGGCAGACCAAACAGGATTCGGAACATACTCAAGATTATTTTTGGTTCCAAAGAAAACGGGGGACTGGAGACCCATTTTGGATCTCAGCAGACTCGACCAATTTGTGAGAAAAGAGAAGTTCCGAATGGTCACGCTACTGCAGTCCATACTTCCCTTTTTAGGGAAGGACAATTGGATGTGCTCGATCAATCTCAAGGATGTGTACTGCCACATAAAGATAGCTAGACCATCCAGGGATCACCTGCGTTTCTGGCTGGGAGCCAATCATCATCAGTTCCGAGCTCTGCCCTTTGGTCTCACTACAGCCCCCAGAGTCTTCACCAAGTGCATGGCAGTAGTCATGGCTCACCTGAGGAGTCTAGGATTCCAGGTGTTTCCTCCACCACCAGACATCAACTTCTTCAAGCAAAAGAGGCTACTGTGACACTCTGCGATCGGCTAGGCATTACAGTCAACTTAGAAAAGTCTGCCTTGTTGCCATTGCAGCATATCGTTTTTATATGGACAGAATTAGACACGTCAACCATCACTCTTCGTCTTCCACCAGAAAGGATTTGTATTCTTCGCCAACACATTACGTCCTTTGTATCAAAGAACAGAGCACCAGCTGCAGAGGTATTGAAAGTACTAGGATTGATGGCAACAGCAATCTTGGCAATCCCGTTAGCAAGGATGCATATGAGAATCCTTCAATGGCTTCTATTCACACAATGGTCTTACCAAGAACTTCCAGTGAATCACACGATCCTGATAGCGAATTCCTGCAAGAAGGATCTTAGGTGGTGGTTGACGTCTCTTCATGCCTGGCACATGGACAGATCACTAATCACATCTGCTTATCAATGTCCTGGAGATGAGAGCAGTACTTCTAGCATTGCAATACTTTCAGGACTCTCTTCCTCTAGGGACAATTGCAATACAGACAGACAACACGTCAGTGGTCTGGTACCTGAACAAGCAAGGCGGGACCAAGTCTTATCCCCTTTGCCACAAAGCCCTCAGAGTATGGCAGTGGACAGTGTCATCCCCGCGCTTTCTGTTAGCAACGCACATCCCGGGCAAATCCAACGTGATAGCGCACAAACTGAGCAGGGCAATTTTATTGCCACACGAATGGTCCCTCAAACAAGAGATTGCGGACAGAATTTTCCGCAAATGGGGCCAGCCTTCCTGTGACCTGTTTGCCAGTCATATCAACAACAAATGCAGAAGCTATTTTGCCCTGATTCCCATGCCAGGTCACTCCTCGAGGGATGCTCTTGTACGTGATTGGCCCCCGGGTCTCCTCTATGCATTTCCCCCAATTCCTCTGATACCCAGATTTTTACAGAAAGCAAAGTCACTGGGACGGACAATCATCCTTGTAGCCCCTCATTGACCTCGGCAGGTTTGGTTTCCATTTGGTTTCCGTTTCTTTACTATCACATTCTGGAAGACCCATGGATTGTGGACCCAGTTCCGGACTTATTGACACATCCGTCAGGGGATCTTCATACATCATTGCAGACACTGAAGCTAACCGCTTTGCTGCTCCAATTCTCCGCATAGCCAGGCTTTATAATCCATGACACTAGTCAAATTTTGTTGGCTTCCCATAAGCCTTCCACTAGAAAATTGTATCGTAGTAAGTAGAAGAGATTTTCCATTTGGGCTTCCTCCAATAACATTGACCCTTACCAAGCGCCATTGTCTTCTATTTTGCAATTCTTTACAAATATTTTCAACAAAGGAGCAGCGGCCACTACGTTGTGGGTACAACTAGCTGCTATATCTAATTTCCATCTAGGGATCGATGGATTGAATATTATGGCTCACCAGTTGTCTAAAGCTTTTCTAAAAGGTTCCTTTCTCATGAGGCCTCTGGTGAAGACACCTTATTCTCCCTGGAATTTGAATTTTATGTTATCTCGCATCATTCTTCCTCTTCTTGAGCCTGCATCATCTTGTGAACTAAAATTTATATCGTGGAAAACTATCTTCCTAGTAGCCATCACTTCAGCCCGTAGTGTGTCAGAGCTCCAAGCCCTATCCATCAAGCCTCCTTATGTGGTCTTTCATGCTGATAGAGTATCTCTCTGGACAAATCCATCCTTTTTGCCTAAAGTATGTTCTGAGATTAACATCAATCAAGTCATTGAGTTGCCTGTTTTCTTTCCTACTCACACCAACAAATTGGAATATATGTTGCACAAACTCGATGTTCACAGACAACTTAGATTTTATTTAGACAGAACAAAAGACATTAGGAAATCAGATCAGCTTTTTGTGTCTCTGAGGCCAGGAAAGGTAAACCAGTTGCAAAAACAACTCTAAGTGGCTGTCTGTATCATTTACACATATTCTTGTCATAACATGCCCTTGTCTAGTAAGGTGAAGGCTCAATCAACCAGAGCAGTTGCTACCTCTTCAGCTTTTCAAGCCAAATTACCTTTGGACAACATCTGTCTGGCAGCCACATGGTCTAAACCTCACACTTTTATAACTCATTACAAAGTGGATAAGGCCTCCAGGGACAGGGTTTCATTTGGTTCTACAGTTCTGAAGAGTGTACTTCTGTGAGCCATCCAAGATCAGGGTGCTAGGGACGCTACCCATCGGTGAAGAATGAACAGCGAGATTGAACTTCACATAAAGAAGTTATGTATTCACCATAACGTTCCATGTGAGTTGTTCCATCTCGTCTTCATTCTCACGTCCCTCTCTCCTTCCCCATGCTGGCTGGCAGTTGACCTGGAGCTGTCTTCATCCTGTTTTTTTCAGTGTCTTCATTCCTAGGCAGAATAATTATTGTACTTCTATATGGTACGCAGCAAACAAAATCTGAGGTAATTCCAGCAGTGCATTGTGGGATAAGGGGTTGGGTCTAGAGCTACTGGAAAACTTTGAGCTTGCTAGTCGGCCGTGTCGGAACCGAGGATCGGCTTCGAACCCATCAGTGAAGAATGAATGCGAGATGGAATAACTCACATTGAACGTTATGGTGAGTACATAATTTCTTTTTTTTGTGCCTTTTGCTTGTTTAATAATGTGATTTGTGCCCTTGTAATGCTCCGATGTTCTTCGTGTTTCACTGTTGCAGTCATCACACTTGGGTTATCTGCCTGCAGGTAGCCCTCAGTCAGCCCGAATACCAGAGTCTTGGGGTTTCTGCGTCGGATGCTGTCACCTCTTCCATGATGTCAGGGGTATAAAACATGCAGCTGACGCCATTATGTCAGCTTTTCTTGCCGCGTGGGAGCCTGAAGTAGAAGCAGTTTGCAAGTGCCGGTCGGCCGCTACCGGAAATTTTTGTTTTTTGAGTTTCAAATCTGAAGTCTTTTAAAGCTAAGTACCCCATTGGGGATCCTTTTTTTCCTTGCTCTAACCAATGTCAGAAAAAGTTAACAGTTGTCTTGCCTGTGGAAAGCAAATACCTCTCAGAGATTTTCATTCTTACTGCATAACCTGTTTAAGGCTAGACCACGATGTTCCTCACTGTTGGTTTTGTGCCTTGTTCAACTTTCGAACTATTAGTAGTCGGGCTATCTTTGTCGCTAAATTCTTTCACTCTCGTTCTCCCTGTTCTGAAATGGATTCGTTAAGCCACCCGACTACCGATCTTACAAAAAAACGTAAGGATAAAGACTGGAGACAGACCGCATAGGTCCAGAACTGCTGACGACACTTCCATTAAGCTAGTCGCCAGTCCACCTGTATTCAGTGAGGTGCTTTCACAGCCCCTGATACTCGCTTCTACCGATTCGCAGACCTCTATTGAGACCCATTCAGAGTCCAGTATGCCGCGAGATGCTTCTTCGACTATGGAACCTGCAGATGTTCTTCGTGTTTCACTGTTGCAGTCATTACATTTGGGTAATCCTGCTGGCAGGTTGTCCTCAGCCGGCCTGAATTCCAAAGTCTTGGGTCCTGTGTCAGCTGCTGTCGCCCCTTCCCTGAAGTCAGGCCATCAGGGGTATAAAAGAAGCAGCCAACACCATTTTCTTCAGTCTTTCTTGCCGTGTGGTGCCCAAAGCAGAAGCAATTTGCAAGTGCGGGTCGGCAGACTCCTGAAATTTTCGTGTTCGAGTTTCAGAACCGAATTCTTCAATAAAGCTAAGTACCCCATTGGGGAAACTTTTCTCTTGCTCCAGACCGATGTCAGAAAAAGTTAATTGTATTACTTGTGGAAAGCAAATACCTCATAAGGATTTTCATTCTTACTGTATTCCTTGCCTAGGCCCTGATCACAGCGTTACTGGTTGTTGGTTTTGTGCTAGATTTAACCAACGCACTATTAAGCGGCAGTATACTTTTGCTTTAAAGTATTTTGGTAGGTTTAATTATCCTAAAATGTCGTTGGATGGCCATCTGACTACCGGAGTTTACAAAAAACGCAAAGAAAAGGGTAGAGAAAAACAACCGAGGCCCAAAACCGACGACGAAGCTTCTCCTAAGCCAGTCGCCGGTTCTCAGTGAGGTGCTTTTGCAGCCCCTGACACCTGCTACTTTAGAGTCGCAGGCCGCTACCGACTCCCACGTGGAGTCGGCCATGCTGCTGGATGCTCAGAGTATTGGAGCCTCTGACACTAATCCCTCAGATGAGTCCGGAGCCGCTGAGCAGGTACCGGCTTCTGAGGGTGTATTCAGACCACAGCATCTTTACATTAAAACGACTTCAGCTTCAGAGACTAAAGCAGCTTCTAAAGCAAAGAAACAAACTCATGAGCCATGTGTATAGGCCTCTATGCCCAAAAAACAGAAGATCAAGATGGCAAAAGACCTGATTACCTTGATCAGGGGTTCCCATCCCCCTTCTGATAAGAGGCCTAGGCAAGAGACTGACTATGAATCTTCAGATCAAGATTCTATTTCTTCTGATTCCTCTTCTGATCAGGGATATTCTTCACCCCCCTATGAGGATTCTGATGATGAAGAATCTATACCTTCAGCATTCCCTCCTGAGGATTATTCCTTTGGGGAAACCTTGCATACCATGAGGGAGCATTTTCACTGGGAAAGCCAAGATTTTTCAGAATCTAAAAAGAGGCTCAGGGATTTCCTTTTACTACCACAGCACAGGCCTCTAGCCATTCCTCCTGTGTTAGACATTGTAGATGTGTTTTCGGAGTCTAGTTTGACCCCTGACTCCTTACCTCCAGCTCCTGTTAAGCCTGACAGATACTACAGGGTTCCTGACTCACACAAATTCCTTTTTAAAAGCCCTGCTGCTGACCCAGAAACTATTTCACAGGATCCCAAGGGGAGTTGAGGCCTTTATAGCAAAAAACCCACCCTCCTCTAACAGAGATTCAAGGGCACTGGATAGACGGGGGAAAAAAGGTTTACACATCTGCAACTTTGGCTATAAGGGCCTTAAACTGTCAGTTTCATATGCTCAAGTGTCAACAACATCTCATGGGATTGCTTAAACAGAAAATGTTGTTAAATTCTGAATGTGCTGAAAACAAGGAAATGCAGGATTTATTGCATGCAGCTGAACAAGCTGGAAAGCATACTTTGCAGTGTGGTTTTTATTCTTTGGAGGCCTCCTGCAAAGCCGCGGTTATGGGTTCTGTAATTAGGAGGCATGCTTGGTTAAAGGAACAAAATCTGCCCGATCATGTTAAAGTTAAGTTACTAGATGCACCTTTACAGCATGATACTTTGTTTGGTGCCAAGGCCAAAGAGGTGTTAAAGAAAATGGAAGACAAAGCTAAATCTATGCAGACTGTTAGAGTTTTTACAAGTACAGCCACCTAGGTTTAGTAGACACTGGCCTACAAAAAATTGGTCCTTTCCTGTGTCAGACAGATTTCAAAGGGGCAGATCCAGATGCCCTAGGGGCAGATCCCAGGCGCAAGGTTCTTATAGGCCCAAGCAATGGGGTGCTTCTACCTTTTTGCTCAAAATTGGCACATCATAACCCAGGACAAGTGTGTTCTAAACATAGTGTCACAAGGCTACAAGTTCCATTTCCATACTTTGCCAAAGGCAAACGGCTGGCCATATCTGTCAAAAAATCAATGGGCAGAGGCACAAAAACAATTCTCATCCCTCATGGACATGGGGGCCATTCAACAAGTACCAGAGCAAGAGCAGGGACAAGGATTTTACTCGAGTGTTCTTGGTACCCAGAAAGGACGAGGCCTGGAGGCCAGTACTGGACCTATCTATTCTGAACACTTTCCTGGATATTCCAAAATACAATATGTTGACTTTGCAGCAGCTTCTGCCCATGCTGGGCAAGAATGCTTGGCTTTTGACTTTAGACCTAAAAGAGGCATACCTGCATGTTCCAATCAGACAATCATGCTGAAGATGCCTCAGATTCAAGGCTGGTTCAATGCATTACCAATTCTCTGCACTGCCCTTTGGCTTATCTACTGCGCCCAGGGTCTTTACAAAGTGCCCGGCACCAGTAATTGCATTCTGCAAACAAAGAGGAATACAAATATATCCTTACTTTGGACGACTGTCTCATTCAAGCAGAGAACAAGGACATTCTTCAACATCTGGTGTTTGTGAAAAGACTTATAACATGCCTAGGGTACACAGTCAACAGAAAGAAATCAAAACTAGTACTCTCACAAGAGATAACATTCCTGGGTGCAAGCTTGAATACAACTGCCCAGATGGCTTACCTCACGCCAGACAAACAAAGGCAACTGACAACCTATTTCAAAATGTTGGCAACAAAGGCCCAGTTATCTGCAAGAAAAATTCTGCAGGCTTTGGGCTTCATGGCATCCTGCATCCTACTAATTCCATATGCAAGACTGCATATGAGGAAACTTCAATGGTACCTAAAAAGTGTTTGGACTCAACATTGCCACAGCCTGGAAACAGTCATTACTTTCATTCCCTGCCTGCAACAGGAGTTTCGATGGTGGGCAAAGGCTTGTCACCAGAACAAGGGACAGCCATTCACATTACCTCCAGCCAGGCAGACACCAACAACGGATGCCTCAGACTATGCCTTGGGAGCCCACATGGCAGGAAGATGCATTCAGGGCACATGATCCTCAAACCAAATGCATCTACATGTCAATCAAAAAGAAATGTTAGCTGTTCAAAATGCCCTGACAGCCTTCAAGGACCTTATTAATCCGGGACAACTACTGATAAAGACAGACAACACCACGGTCATGTGCTGTATAAACAAGCAGGGGGGCACACATTCTTGCCCCCTTTGCAGACTAGCCATGACCTTGTGGGACACAGCTTTGACTTGCCAAGTACATCTGCAGGCACAATTCCTGCCAGGAAAGGAAAATACTCTGGCAGACTAACTAAGCAGACACCTCTTGGATCCCCATGAGTGGAAGCTGTATCCACAAGTCTTCAGCATGATAACCAGGAAATGGGGATGCCCTGACATAGATCTATTTGCCTCCTTTCTCAATTACCAACTAAAAAGATTCTGCACAAGGACTTATCACAGACAAGCATGGAAAGTGGATGCCCTATCCTTTCAGATGGAAAAACCTATCCCGTATATGCCTTTCCTCCACTGCCTCTCTTCCTCAAGGTGCTCCTAAAGGTCAGACAGGAGAAGCCAAAGATGATACTGATTGCCCCAGACTGGCCACACCAGTACTGGTATCCAGTACTAACGAACTTATCTCTATACCCAGCTTGGACCTTACCTCAAATACCTCTACTACTGTCCAAGCAAAACAATCAGATCATGCACTGCCACCTCAGGACATTAAACTTGGCAGCATGGCGGATAATGTAGTCATACAAAAAAACACCTCAGTAAAGCTGTGATTGATGTCATTCTGGAAGGCAGAAGGCCTAGTACTAGAAAGTCTTATGCTGGAAAATGGAAGAGATTCTGTGCCTGGAACCAGGCACAAGGAACTGATACAGTGGTACCAAATATTCCTCAGATTTTGCAATACTTAACTGAGTTGCTGGACAAAGGCCTATTTTTTTCATCAATTAAAATTCATGCCTCTGCCATTTCGGCTCATCATAATACAGAGCCACCACTTTTTTCTCAACCTTTACTAAGGCAGTACCTCAGAGGAGCCAAAAATTTAAGGCCCCCAAGGAGACTACCAATACCTGCATGGGACCTCGACTATGTCTTGGAAAGGCAAACCCTGTCTCCTTTTGGGCCAGCTGCTACTGCTGATATGAAGTTATCTTGGAAAACAGCTCTGCTCTTAGCAATTACTTCTGCAAGACGAGTTTCAGAGCTACAGGTGCTCATGGTTGTGGAACCATTCATTATTTTTCATCCAGACAGGGTCTCCCTGAGGACAAACCCAACATTTATGCCTAAAGTAGTGTCCAGTGTGGTTCTTAACCAAGCCATCCATCTGCCAACCTTTTACCCAAATCCACAGAACAAGGGGGAGAGAATTTTGTATTCTTTGGACGTAGACAGACAGCTTAGATTCTACTTGGACAGAACCAAAGCTTTCAGGAAGACAGAGCAATTACTAGTGGCATATGCTGCAAGATCGCAAGGAAAGCCCATCTCAAAGCAGACTATTTCTAAGTGGTTAGACCACTGCATTCATTTCTGCTACTTACACGATGGCATGCCAGTGCCTAAGGGCATTAGGCCTCATTCCACCAGAGCTGCAGCCACCTCAGCAGCCTTTCTCAGGGGAGTACCAACCAGAGACATTTTCGAGGCGGTTACTTGGAGTTCAGTGCACACCTTTAGAAAGCATTATCATCTACCACTCTGCTCTAAATCCAGGGCAGGCTTTGCCACTGCAGTTCTGCAGGGCCTCATAGCCGCTCCTACTGCTGTCTAGTTCCAGCCTCCCAACCATAGCTTTGGGACTGTACCCAAATGTTATGACTGCAACAGTGAAACAGGAAGAACATAGTACAGTTGTGTACACTTACCATAAATGTAGATGTTCGAGTGTATTCACTGTTGCAGACCAGGTTACCCACCCACCTTCCCCCTTTTTTCTTTTGGATCCTATCTTTCCTTCTCTGATTTATACTACCTATGTGGTGTATTTGCTTATAGATGAAGGTAAAATTTATATTGGCGTATTTCTGAATATATATATAAATTTTGGCTACCCTTTTTGGGGGACCTGACATCTGGGGCAAGAAAAACTGAAGAAAATGGCGCCGGCTGCTTCTTTTATACCCCTGACGATCTGAGGTCAGGGAAGGGGCAACAGCAGCTGACGCAGGACCCAAGACTTTGGAATTCAGACCGGCTGAGGGCAACCTGCCAGCAGGATTACCCAAATGTAATGACTGCAACAGTGAATACACTCTTAACATCTACATTTATGGTAAGTGTACACAACTATAATTTCTCTGCACTGCCCTTTGGCTTATCTACTGCGCCCAGGGTCTTTACAAAGTGCGTGGCACCAGTAAATGCATTCTGCAGACAAAGAAGCATTCAAATGTATCCTTATCTGGATTGTCCAATTCAAGCAGAGGACAAGGACACTCTTCAACGTCTGGCGTTTGTAAAAAGGCTTCTAGCATGCCTAGGGTACACCATAAACGAAAAGAAATCACATCTGGTACCCTCTTAAATAATTACATTCCTGGGTACAAGCTTGAATAAAACTGCCCAGATGGCTTACCTCATGCCAGACAAACAAAGGCAACTGACAACATATTTCAAACAAATGGCAGCAAAAACCCAGTTATCTGCAAGACAAATTCTGCATGCTTTGGGGTTCATGGCATCCTGCATTCTGCTAATTCCATATGCGAGACTGCATATGAGGAAACTTCATTGGTACCTAAAAAGTTTATGGAGTCAACATGGTCATAGTCTGGAAACAATGATTCCTCTCTTTCCCTGCCTACAACAGGAGTTTCTTTGGTGGGCAGAGACATGTCACCAAAACAAGGGACCATCATTCACTCTACCCCATGCCACTCAAACCCTAACGACAGAAGCATCAGACTATGCTTGGGGGGGGCCACCTGGCAGGGATATGCATTCAGGGCAAATGGGAGCCCAAACCAAATGCATCTGCATATCAACCAGAAAGAGATGCTAGCTGTTCAGAATGCTCTGACAGCCTTCAGGGACTTAATTCATCCAGGACAACTACTGATAAAGATCGACAACACCACAGTTATGTGGTACATAAACAAGCAGGGAGATGCACATTCCTACCCCCTTTGCAGACTAGCCATTGCCTTGTGACTTACCAAATACATCTTCAAGCTCAATTCCTGTCAGGAAAGCAAAATACTCCGGCAGAATGACCTAAGCAGAAATCTTATGGATCCGCACAAATGGACACTGGATCCACAAATCTTCAGCATGTTAACACAGAAATGGGGGAGCCCAGACATAGATCTATTTGCTTCTCCCCAAAATTATCCGTTGGACTAATTCTGCACAAGAACTCATCACAAAAAAGCATGGAAAGTGGATGCCCTATATTTCAGCTGGAAAAATCTATCAGTCTATGCTTTCCCCCCTCTGCCTCTACTCTCCAAGGTCTTACTAAAAGTCAGACAGGAAAAAACAAAAATTATCTTAGTTGCTCCGGACTGGCCTCGCCAGCACTGGTACCCACTACTAAGGAATATGTCTCAGCTTCCTCCATGGTACTTGCCTCAAATACCTCATCTACTGTCTCAGCAGAACTATCAAATTCTGCACACTCAGCTCCAAATTCTGAATCTTGCAGGATGGCTGATCAACTAATTTTTCAAACACCTCTCAGTAAATCTGTGATGGATGTCATTTTGGAAGCCAGAAGGCCTAGTACTAGAAAATCATATGCTGATAAGTGGAAGAGATTCTGTGCTTGGAATCGAGCACAAGGAACAGACACAGCAAAGCCCAATATTCCTCAGATTTTATGATATTTGACTGAGATGCTTGACAAGGGCCTATCTTTTTCTTCAATAAAAATCCATGCCTCTGCCATCTCGGCTCATTACAACACAGAGCCTCCCCTCTTTTCTCATCCTCTGCTTAAACAGTATGTTAGAGGGGCCAAAAATGTAAGGCCTCCCAGAAGACCACCAACTCCTGCATGGGACCTCAATTTTGTGCTGGAAAAACTCACCCTGTCTCCTTTTGAACCAGCAGCTACTGCGTATATAAAATTTCTATCTTGGAAAAAAGCCTTTCTCTTGGCAGTCACTTCAGCAAGAAGGGTTTCAGAACTACAGGCTCTCATGGCAGTGGAGCCTTTTATTATATTTTACATGGACAGGGTGTCCCTCAGGACCAATCCTTTTATGCCTAAGGTGGTATCCAGTGTGGCTCTTAACCAGACCATTCACCTGCCAACATTTTGCCCAAATCTGCAGAACAAGGAGGAGCAGATTCTGCATTCATTGGATGTGCACAGACAACTAAGATTCTACTTAAACAGGACCAAATCTCTAAGAAAGTCTGAGCAGCTGCTGGTAGCTTTTGCTGCAGGGTCAGAGGGGAAGGCTATATCAAAGCAGAGTATTTCTAAGTGGATAAGCCACTGCATTCGTTTCTGCTACTTGCACCATGGTAAACCTGTGCCCAAGGGGATCAGATCACATTCCACAGGGCTGCCGATACTTCGGCAACTTTTCTCAGAGGGGTTCCAACCAAAGACATTCTAGAAGCTGCTACTTGGAGCTCTGTTCATACCTTCACAAAGCATTATCATTTGCCTCTCTTCTCCAAATCCAGGGCAGGCTTTGCCACTGCACTTCTGCAGGGCCTTATAGCCACTCCTAATGCTGGTTAGCTCCATCCTCCAATCCATAGCTTTGGGATTCTACCCAAATGTAATGACTGCAACAGTGAAACCCTAAGAACATAGTACAGTTGTGTACACTTACCATAAATGTAGATGTTCGAGTGTATTCACTGTTGCAGTCCAGGTTACCCACATATATATATATATATATATATATATATATATATGTATATATATCTGGGGCAAGAAAAACTGAATAAATGGCATTGGCTGCATGTTTTATGCCCCTGACGACCTGACAGCAAATGACGCAGGACCCAAGACTTTGTTATTCAGGCCGACTGAGGGCAACCTTCCAGCAGATTACCCAAATGTAATGACTGCAACAGTAAATACACTCTGACATCTACATTTATGGTAAGTGTACATAACTGTACTTTGCTGTTCCTTCTTCCATAACGTCAGGGGTATAAAACATGCAGCCGATGCCATTACATCAGTCTTTCTTGCCGTGCGGTGCCTGAAGCAGAAGCAGTTCGCAAGTGCCGGTCGGCCGAGTCCTGAAATTTTCGTTTTCGAGTTTCAGAACTGAAGTCTTCAACTAAAAGCTCAGTACCCCGTTGGGGAAACTTTTTCTTGCTCCTTATCGATGTCAGCAAAAGTTAACAATTGTATTACTTGTGGGAAGCAAATACCTTATAAGGATTTTCATTTGTACTGTATTCCTTGCCTAGGCCTTGACCACAATGTGCCTTTCTTTTGGTTTTGTGCTAAATTTAACCAATGTACGATTAAACGTCTGTATATTTTTGCTTCTAAATATTTTGGTTCGAGATTTAACTATCCAGAAATGTCGTCTGTTAGCAATCCGACTACCGGAATACCTAAAAAGCGCAAAGAGAAAGACAGAGACAGACAGTCGAGGTCCAAAACTGACGACGAAGCTTCTCCTATGCCAGTCGCCGGTTCGCCGGTACTTAGTGAGGCGCTTTCGCAGCCCCTTATACTCGCTACTTTTGGTTCGCTTTTTCTGTAAAGTCTCTATTGGTGATATTTGTCCTGCCAACTACATGGTCTGCTGTGCAGACTTCTGTCATTACAAGCTGGACCAGCAATCTAGATTATAGTTTCATTTGGCTCAAACATCCTTTGGGGCATCCTTCTTGAATTACTCCTAGGGTTTGTAATAGCTGGGAATGCTGTCCCAATAGTTGAGACAGAAAATATATCCGATATCGAAGTTTTGTACTTACTATAACACTAGATTTGTGTCGTCTTCCATCTGTCTCCATTTTCCCTCCTTCCACCCCCTTGCCAGATTGTCCTTACTTTGGGCTCTCAGTTGATGTACTGGACCTGTCTGAAGCTTTCAGTCTTGGACTGTTTTGATGCCTTTACAAGCCCTTTTTTTGTTCGTGTAGTATGAGGAGTTATCTGTATAGGCAGGCAAACTGTACCGGAGGAACTGTCAGGAAGGTGGTGAATTATGGATAGGGGAGGAACCTTGAGCCATGGATCCAAATGTCTGAGAGTTACTGGTATAGGATCCGGTCAGATCCAGTGTGTCCAGTTGTTGTTGAGATGGATGGAAGAAAACAAAGATCTAGCTTTATGGTAAGTACATAAGTTTGTTTTACTTCACACTAATGCAGAGTGTTCTGAAAAGCCAAATTAATTACTGTTTAAAATGGGATAACAGTGCAAGTTTTAATGTACTTTCATCCACCTACAGCCATCACACCCACTCTCACCACTTTCTTGACATTGTATACCTTAGGCATTTGATTGTAATAAAAACAAAATGGCAACAGTGAGTGTATTTCAGCTGCATTTCACAAAAATGGTAACCAGAGTAAAGTAGTCCAACTTGCTTCACAAAAACCTCGTTAGTCATGCAGAGCCAGAGTATTGAAGAAATGGCTGTTTGCAGAGAGCCATGATATCCAGAAATCACTTTTATTTGTTGTGTATACATCTCAGTTTCCAGACTATAGCCAAAAAAAAATTAGCTACATAGTAATAAAGTTCATCTACTGTTTACACAAGTGCACAGTTGCTCACCTGCCCTCACAGAAAAGTACTCCTGCTGCACAGCCATCCACTGCCCATATCTGGTTACTTGGCAGGACTTAATGAGATAATTTTTTTTTTTTTTTATCACTGTTGCTGATGTTCATCGTGTTTCACTGTTGCAGTCATTACAGTTGGGTTATCCTGCAGGCAGGCTACCCGCAGTCGGCCTGAATTCTAAAGTTTAGGTCCGGCGTCGGTTGCTGTCACCTCCTCCCTGACGTCAGTGCGCCAGGGGTATAAAAGATGCAGCCGACGCCATTTTTTTCAGTCTTTCTTGCCGTGCGGTGCCTGAAGCAAAAGCAGTTCGCAAGTGCCGGTCGGCCGACTCCTGAGATTTTCGTGTTCGAATTTCAGATCTGAAGTCTTCATTAAAAGCTAAGTACCCCGTTGGGGAAGCTTTTTTCTTGCTCCAGTCCGATGTCAGAAAAAGTTAACAATTGTATTTCTTGTGGGAAGCAAATACCTCATAAGGATTTTCATTCTTACTGTATTCCTTGCTTGATGGATGTTATTTTGGAGGCCAGAAGGCCTAGTACCAGAAAATCTTATGCTGAAAAATGGAAGAGATTCTGTGCTTGGAACCAGGCACAAGGTATTGACACGACTGTTCCAAATATTCCTCAGATTTTGCAATATTTTACTGAGATGCTGGACAAAGGCCTATCCTTTTCATCAATTAAGATTCCTTCTTCTGCCTCTATACCCTTTTATATATGTCTGTTCTCTATTTTTTCTTAACGTTAAATCTCCACAATTTATTAATTCCCTTAACATCTTAATAACCTGTTATTTTACCCCCCCCTCTCATTACTGTTAAAAATGTATCAACATTGACATATTTGCTAACACATTTTTTTTAATTTCTTCAAATAACCATTTTCTGTCCATCATATTGCTATATGCTTAAATCACATTAATCTTAAACATTTTGACTTGTTCTCATATCACATACCACTACCCTCGTCTGGTACTACTATTGTTAACACCTAGAGTTCATATTTCTTAAAATTTGTTTCTGTATGACCACCTATTCCAAAACATGTCTCGTTTCCTAACGGCCAAACAGTCTGCCCCTCATTACTGCTTGTATTCTTTTCCTTTTTCCTTTGTTACAAATGGTATCCAGCAAGCAAAAAAAAAAAAACTTCTATTTTTAAACCATTCCACCACTGCCAAACGTCTTATTTCTAATGCTGTTCACTTTTAATACTAATATTCCTAGATGATCATTTTCATTTTTTTTATTTCCAGATCTTATCTTTGCTTTCTCTGTCTTTCACCAATCAGTTTTCACTGTCTTGTTCTTTTCCTGTCTCCATTCCTTCCTCCTGTTCCTTTTGACTTTCTAAAATGGCAAATGCGTTCTTCCTATATGTTTAATAACCTCAGTTTGAATGGTTATTTCTTCTCTAACTACTTGTTCATTGTTTAACCTTTCTTCAGTATTCTCCTTACCCCTTAGCAGCTTGTCTTTCAACATCATGTCCTGTTTCTTTCTTCTGAGCTTTCCTCTTTATCTACTCGTTTGTTTTCTAGTGTGGGCCAGAAGTGTTCAAATTCTTTATTTTCTACAAACAGGCTTACAGTTTTTTGCAGCATGTCCCCTCTGCCCACAGTCCCTAACAAATCTGTTCTTACCATTCACAATTCTTTTATTTGAAATGTGTTGAATTTCCTTTTCCTTAACATCTGTTGTTACCCACATTTCCCAGCAGCAGTCCATAGCATTTCTTTTATCAAATATTTTTTGACTTCCTGTACTTTACTATGTAGTGAAAAAAACAGTTTTAACTTGTGCTCCGTATCTGAAATCCTGAATTGCACATTTATTTATTTTTTTATACTCTCAAACACTAAAATAGTCATTCCGTGGTGCTGTGCTATTTCTTTTGTCCATTTTGGTCAAGTTTTTTGAGCAGGGTAAAGATTTTAGATGTCACTTCATCTCTCAAATGAATTAGTCCTTTTTATATCTTTAATGTAGTACTATCCATAATGCCATACCTGTTCACACTGCCATCATTTTTACTTGTGCTTACCACCGGTTGTCTTTATTGCGGCTGTGGTGAAACTGCCTATCTTTCTCTGTCAGTTCATTATTCCATTCTTCCTTGCATTGTCGCATCTGTGGAGTTTCTTATCCTATATATATATTTTTTTATCATGTTTTGTTTATTTATGGTGCTCCTAGGGGAGGAGATTTTTCATCCAGGTATTTCCTTCATTGATTTATTATTTTTTTAAGATTGTGTTTTTGTTTTCAAAGGACAGTAACTACTTGTTGGCTGTGGAGACATTGACTTACATTTTTGAGTGCATGGTTATTCATAGTATACATATTTTTTGGTTTAAAATATACTTTAGCTGTGTGCTCATAAGGCTTGGTCCTTTTTCTTGCTATTTAGCCCAGTGACTTACTATGCTGGACATGCTAATTAGCTATGTAATTTTCTCAATCAGAAAGATTAATTTTTCCACCGACATTGTTGATATAACTAGATGGGTAGTTTGATACCTAAAGCTCATTTTCATTAGTTGTGAATATTTTGTATGGTTAGCCTATCATGAGCCATTCCTTACTCTTAATTCATGTTTATGGATGTTTTTCAGTGTTGATTTATGACTTTGTTGTTTGTGTTGGTATATATTGTAATGGATAAAGCTGTTCTTGAAAAAATCTGATAAAGTTCAGTTAGTGAATGAAAGTGCTTATTGTACATCATGAATGAAACTGAATTTTTTTGGTGACGAAGTCTGGTCAAATTTTTTATTTTTATTTTAAAATTTAGTTGTGACTTTCGAAGTTTTGGTCTGCTTTTAACTGCTTTGTGAATGCTGGATTTTAGTTAGTTTGCCTATTTTTGTAACAAACAAAGAAGTGAAGACAGCCTGCTGTTCTTGCACTGGGGTCAGCTATTCTCCTTCCATCTCTGATTTTGTTTACACAAAGGTAAGAGGAAACAATAACCCGTGTCAAAGTAGACTATTTCTAGATGGTTGTCTCAGGCTCTATTGCCTTCTGTTGTACTCACTGTAATAATCCACTTTCAGGCAGGGTTATGACCCATTCCACAAGGGCAGCAACTTGTTCCTCTGTACATACTTTTACAAAGCACTACAAAATAGATTCCTTTTCCAGGTCAAGAATAGGCTTTGGTAGGGCCATTCTCCAGAGGCTCCTGGAGTCTTAATCTATTTTACCACTTCCCTTCTTAGTTTCTAAGCTATGATATTGTACCCAAATAGCTTAGGCTACTGCAACAACAGTCTATATGTTGAACTTAATAGAATTGTTTAAGTAAATTTACCTTAACAGTAGATGTAATAGATCACTGTTGTAGTAGTCCCTCCTTTCAGCCTCCTTATCTTGCCTGTTGTCCTTTAGTATTGCCAGGGTGTGGGTGTACATGTGCACTTATGTATGTAGTTTGCTGTTGGATTTGTTTCCTAATGTTATCCTTTCAGGGCTCTTGTCTCCCTTTTTTCGAGGCAAAAAAAAAAAAAAAAGGCAGGCAGCTCTGAAGAAATTGGTGCTCTGTCTTTATATGGACCTTCCCCCAAACTCTTGACAGAGCATGTGAAAGGAGCCCTAATGCTTTGAAAGCTGTTTGGTGGTAGGGGAATAGCACCAAAATTTTAGGCTAATAGAACAGTTCTTTATTCAAATGTTTATACAGTTATGGGTATGTTTACTTTACACAGCTATGCTTTCTGTCAATGTTGCATGTTTACTTTGACCTTAATATTTAAGTAACTGCTAGAATACTTTATGGATTTGCTCTTAGTACAGTAAATAATCACTGAATCACTTGCACATCTTAGCAGAAACTCAGAATGGTATTGACATTCTTGCAAAAAAACAAACTTTTTTTATAGGGTTAGTGGTCTTGGACTGTAGAAAAGGATGGGCATATGTGTGTATGTACCCAAATGCAGAGATACTTAAAAATATGATTGCATCTTTGTTTTTCTTTTTAGGTGTTTATCTTTCTAAACATGCTGATTTACTTCAAGTCAATCCTTTGGATGCTGGTGTTGTTGGAGATATCATAATCTTTAAAATACTAAAGGTAAGTTTTTATGTAGATTGCAATAAGTAATGCTGAAAGTAATTTGCAGCACTGGCATTGAAGACTGTCTTTATTGATTTGGTTGTTGGCACAAAAAATATTATGGGCTTCTGTAGGATAGTTTTAAAGCACACAGTGATGTGACACTCGGAATACATAAGACCATGCATACTCCAAGCTCACCACTTTTGTTCCTTTTGCACACAGTTTAGGTCACAGTCTGTATATGGTTCTTGAGGCCATCATATTAAGAGAACAAGGTCTGCACTAACATTGCTTTTTTTCGTCTCGGGGGAGAAGATGAAATTAAAAACTGTCACAAGTGCCTGTGGTTTTAGTCTTGCCATTTCAAAACACCATAGACAGAAAATGTTGCCATGTCTTGTGACCAGAACTGTTAGTGACTGTTAAGAGTTCCTCATGCAAGGACAGGTGGGAGGGTCCAGCATACACAGTCCTTGGCATAGATTAGATTACCTCCTTAAGGAGAAGCCTTTATCATTTGGGTCTGTATTACTACGTTGGAAAACCTTTATGTCGAACACCTCTCCATTGACACAAAACCATCAAAATTCACTTCTGTGAATTGTGGTATTTTTCCCAGGGTGATGAAGTAGTTCGCTAACTCCACAACTTTGCCTCCCCCCCCCCCCCCCCCACTGTAGTGCAATCTCGGAGTTGGTATATATAGTTGGGGGGGGGCTGTGGGGGACCTTGGATGGGCTTGATTTAGTGCGGTGTGTGTGCTCCGTTGTGGTACAGGGTAATTGTTACATTGCCCTAGGAAAAATCTGCTATTTGTGGAAGTGAATTTTGATGATTTCGTGTCGATAGAGAGATGATGTTCATAGTGTTACACTGCTGCAGTCATCACACTTGGGTTATCCTGCCGTCAGGCGGTCCCGCAGTCAGCCAGAGTTCCAAAGTCTTGGTCCGGCGTAGGTTGCTGTCTCTTCTTCCCTGACGTCAGTGTGCCAGAGGTATATAAGAGGCATCCAGCGCCATTTTCTTAAGTCTTTCTTGCCGTGCGTTGCCCGAAGCAGAAGCAGTTCGCAAGTGCCGGTCGGCCGACTCCTGAGATTTTCAAATCGAATTTCAGACCGAAGTCTTCAATAAAGCTAAGTACCCCATTGGGGAACCTTTTCTTGCCTCTGTCCGATGTCAGAAAAAGTTAACAACTGCATTTCTTGTGGGAAGCAAATACCTCATAAGGACTTTCATTCTTATTGTATTCCTTGCCTAGGCCCAGACCACGACGTCACAGGTTGTCGGTTTTGTGCTAGGTTTAACAAACGAACTATTAAACATCGGTTTGATTTCGCCCAACATTATTTTGGTAGGAAATTTAATTATACCATGCCGTCAGAGCAACCGACGACCGGAATGCATAAAAAATGCAAAGATAAGGACAGGCAGCAGAGACCCAAACCAGACTCCGAGGCCTCTGCTAGGCCAGTCGCCGGTTCTCCAGTTTTCAGTGAGGCGCCTACGCAGCCCCTGAAGACCGCTGATTCAGAACCCCAGGTGACATCCGATTCCCAAGATGAGATTCCTAGGCCTCCACAACCTTTATCTTTAGGCCCTTCCATCTCCATGGCTGAAGGAGATTCCGGTGCAGTTGAAACACCTTCAGTTGCAGAAGGTGTCTTCAGACCGACTACACTCACTATTAAATCCTATGCAAAGCTGAAAACTCCTTTAAAAGCAAAGAAGACTGTACAGCAGTCTCCAGTACAAGGCCCCATGACTAAGAAACAGATGCTTAAGGGGGCTGAAGACTTAATTACCCTAATCAGGGGTTCCCATCCCTCTCCTGATAAAAGGCCTAGACAGGAGGAGGACTATGCTTCCTCTGACCAGGTGTCAATTTCCTCAGATTCTTCTGAGGAACAGGAATATTCTTTTCCTCCTTATGAAGACTCTGATGCTAAAGAGTATATTCCTTCAGCATCTCCCCCAGAAGACTACTCTTTTGGGGAAACTTTGCATACCATGAGGGAACATTTCCACTGGGAAGGCCAGGATTACTCTGATTCTAAGAAAAGGCTCCGAGAGTTCCTTTTACTACCCCAGCACAGACCACTTGCTATTCCACGAGTATTAGACATTGTGGATGATGTTTATTCAGAATCTAGCCTTAACCCAGATTCACTACCTCCTGCACCAGCCAAACCAAACAGATACTACAGAGTCCCTGACTCACACAAATTCCTATATAAAAGACCTGTTGCTGACCCAGAAACCATTTCCCAGGGTCCCAAAGGGGTTAAGGCCTCTATTGCTAAAAATCCTGTACCCTCTGAAAGGGATTCTAGAGCACTAGACAGATGGGGAAAGAAAATATATACCTCAGCTACTCTAGCTATGAGGGCCTTAAATTGCCAGTTTCACATGCTGAAATATCAATATTTGATGTCTTAATTAAAACAAAAAATGATCACACATACAGAGCAGCCTGGTTACAAGGAAATGCAAGATTTGTTGCATGCAGCTGAACAAGTGGGAAAACATACTTTGCAATGTGGATTTGATTTATTGGAAGCTTCTTGTAGAGCAGCAGTGACCGGGTCTGTCATACGTAGGCATGCTTGGTTAAAAGAACAAACTTTACCTGATCATGTAAAAGCAAAGTTATTGGATGCACCTTTACAGCAGGATGTTTTATTTGGTGTAAAAGCAGAAGAGGTTTTAAAGAAAATGGAGGATAAGGCAAAATCTGTGCAGACGGTCAAGGATTTTTTACAGGTTCAACCCCCTCGTTTCAGCAGAAATTGGCCAACCAAAAACTGGTCCTTTCCAGCTTCTGACAGACCACAAAGGGGCAAATACAGACGCCCAAGGGGCAGAGGTCAGTCACAAGGCTCTTATAAGCCTCGACAATGGGGTGTCACAACTCAGAAAGGAGGAGAAGACAGGTCTCACACTACCAGAAGACAAACACAATGACTTACCCCTCAGACTGCCAAGCAAATCCCTCTTGGCAGCACCCTTGGGAGGAAAGCAAACACTTTTTGCAGCCAACTGGCGCATCATCACAAAAGACAAATGGGTCCTAAATATCTCAAGGGTACAGATTCCACTTTCACACTTTACCAAGGATAAAAGGAATGCCAAACCTGCCACCAAATCAATGGACAGAGGCTCAAAAACAAATTACAGCTCTGATGGACATGAGCCATTCAGCGGGTTCCTACACAGGAGCAGGGACAAGGATTTTACTCAAGACTCTTTCTAGTTCCCCGAAAGGACAAAGCTTGGAGACCCATTCTGGACCTCTCAATTCTAAACACATATCTCGAGGTACCCAAATTCAAGATGCTTAACACTATAGCAACTTCTTCCCATGCTGGGCAAGAAGGCTTGGCTAGTAACGTTGGACCTCCAGGAGGCATACCTGCATGTCCCTATCAGACAAAATTGCAGAAGATACCTCCGATTTTTAGCAGGTTCAACCCATTACCAATTTTCTGCACTGCCCTTTGGCTTATCTACTGCGCCCAGGGTCTCCACAAAATGCCTGGCACCAGTAATTGCATACTGCAAACAAAGAGGAATTCAAATATATCCATACCTGGACGACTGCCTTATTCAAGCAGAAAGCAAGGACATTCTTTTAAAGCATCTGGCGTTTGTCAAAAACCTATTAAGTTGCCTAGGGTACACAGTAAACGAAAAGAAGTCAAAACTAGTGCCCTCACAAGACATAATATTCCTGGGTGCCAGCTTAATTACAACGGCCCAGATGGCTTATCTCACGCCAGAAGGACAACTGACTCAGTACTTCAAAATGATGGCAACAAAGACCCAACTCCCTGCAAGAAAAATTCTGCAGGCCTTTGGATTCGTGGCATCTTGCATACTGCTAATACCATATGCAAAACTGCATATGAGGAAATTACAATGGTACCTGAAAAGCATATGGACTCAACACAGCCACAGCTTGGAAACAGTAATACCACTAATTCCCTGCCTTCAACAGGAGTTTCTATGGTGGGCTCAGGCATGTCACCTCAACAAGGGTCAGCCTTTTACCTTACCCACAGCCAAGCAAACTATAACAACGGATGCATCGGATTATGCCTGGGGGAGCACACATGGCAGGACAGTGTATTCAGGGCAAATGGTCTGCAGATCAAAGGCATCTACATATCAATCAAAAAGAGATGCTAGCTGTACAAAATGCCCTAACAGCTTTCAAGGACCTCCTACATCCAGGACAACTACTAATAAAGACTGACAACACCACAGTGATGTGGTACATAAACAAGTAAGGGGGCACACATTCCTACCCCCTATGCAGGCAAGCAATGACCTTGTGGAACACAGCACTGACCTACCAAGTTCAACTACAAACACAATTCCTGCCAGGAAAGAAAAACACATTGGCAGACGATCTAAGCAGAAACATCATAGATCCTCACGAGTGGAAACTAGATCCACAAGTATTCACAATGATAACTCAAAAATGGGGGAGCCCAGACATAGATCTGTTTGCCTCCCCCAAAACTACCAACTACGGAAATTTTGCACAAGGACATACCACACACTAGCTTGGAAAGTGGACGCCCTCTCATTCAATTGGAAAACATTAACAGTGTATGCCTTTCCTCCACTGCCTCTTCTGGCAAAGGTGCTGCTGAAAGCCAGATTAGAGAGGCCACAAATGATGCTCATTGCTCCAGACTGGCCACGCCAGCACTGTTGTCCAATACTAAGGAACATGGCTCAAGGCCCACCATGGATTTTACCTCAAATTCCTCACATGTTCACTCAGCAAAACAGTTAGATTCTACACAGCCAGCTCAAGACTTTAAATCTGGCTGCATGGCAAATTGCCTAAACAACCAGTCAACACTTCTCTCTAAAGCTGTTATGGATGTCATTCTGAAGGCCAGGAGGCCCAGCACCAGGAAAGCCTATTCAGACAAATGGAAAAGATTTTGCGCCTGGAACCAGGCTAAAGGCCAGAATCCCCTTGTCCCAAATATTCCTGAGATTCTACAATATTTAACTGAGATGTTGTACAAAGGACTTTCCTTTTCATCTATTAAGATTCACGCCTCAGCTATTTCAGCTCAGTACAACACGGATCCTCCTATATTTTCACATCCATTACTAAGACAGTACCTCAGAGGGGCTAAGAACATAAGACCTCCCCGGAGAGCACCAACACCAACTTGGAATCTCAACTTTGTTTTGGAAAAACTTACACTACCGCCCTTTGAACCAGCTTTTACAGCTTATTTACAGTTTCTATCATGGAAAACTGCCCTGCTGCTAGCAATAACTTCAGCACGAAGAGTCTCAGAGCTACAGGCCCTAATGGCAGTGGAGCCTTTCCTCATTTTTCATCAAGACAGAGTTGCTTTACGAACTAGCCCTTCCTTTATGCCAAAGGTGGTATCCAGTGTGGCCCTAAACCAAACCATTCATTTGCCCACCTTTTATCCAAACCCCCAGAACAAAGGGGAAAGGCTCCTACACTCTTTGGACATTCACAGGCAATTACGTTATTACTTGGATAAAACTAAGGCTTTCAGAAAATCTGACCAGCTCTTTGTATCCTATGCTGCAGGATCACAAGGAAAGGCTCTCTCAAAATAGACCATTTCAAAATGGATAGGACATTGTATCCGTTTCTGCTACACACACCATGGGAAACCTGTACCTGGTAACATTAGGCCCCATTCCACCAGGGCTACAGCAACATCAACAGCCTTCCTCAGAGAGGTACCAACCAAGGATATTTTGGAGGCTGCAACTTGGAGTTCAGTGCACACCTTCACCAAGCGCCATCACTTACCTCTATACTCTAAAACCAGAGCTGGCTTTGCCACTGCAGTTCTGCAGGGCCTACTAGCTTCTCCAAACCCTGTTTAGTTCCACCGCCCATCCTTGGCTTTGGGATTCAACCCAAGTGTGATGACTGCAGCAGTGTAACACGATGAACATAGTACAGTTGTGTACCTACCATAAATGTAGATGTTCGAGTGTTCACACTGCTGCAGTCCAGGTTACCCTCCCTCCATCCCCTCTGACCTAGCTGAACTTTTCTATACCTTTCTATCCTGTACAACCTTTGTGGTGTATTTGCTTGTAACTGAAGGTATTCCTTTTATTCCTTTTATATGTTTTATTAGCACTATGTATTGCCTACCTACTTGGGGGCACCTGACATCTGGGGCAAGAAAAAATGAAGAAAATGGCATTGGATGCCTCTTATATACCCCTGGCGCACTGACGTCAGGGAAGAAGCGACAGCAACCGACGCTGGACCAAGACTTTGGAACTCTGGCCGACTGCGGGGCCGCCTGACGGCAGGATAATCCAAGTGTGATGACTGCAGCAGTGTGAACACTCAAACATCTACATTTATGGTAGGAACAAAACTGAACTTTTGGTATAAAGGTCTTTCAACGTAGTAATATAGACCTGCTTAAGCATGTAATTGCTCTGTTTCTGTTAAGGAAGTGGAGACTGGGGAAAACACCTAGCTCCTACCCTATGTGGGTGTTCCCATCATCCAGTCTGATCAGTCAACTGGAGCCAATGTTTTATGTCTGGTTCTAGGGAGCAGACTTACTGTCATGGATTATTAATACTGATGTGACACCCTTTCTGAGACTTTCACCCCCTGCCAAGCTGAAACTGAAAGTTCCAGTTGAAGAGGATTGTTGTGATAATATGGTTTCCTATGGCAGAAGGCTAGACAGTCATATGTTTGTTGTGTAGTGCATGCTTTGAGTTACTGGTCTGAGATATCCCACCTTTAGACAATTGCCTGAAGCCAGAAGAATTTATTCCTGAATATTCACATTTGCATGATATTGCAAGCAAGCTTAACAGCCAAGTTATTGGGGAGGTGTTGGGACTGTTAACACTCGCAGTTTTATAGGAGTTGGAGGGCCCTGAGGCAGTTTCCTTGGAGAATGACAGGGATAACAAGTCCATCTTTCTCAAGATTACTTTTTTTTTTTTTTTTTGTAGAGACCTTAAGTTTTTCCAAAAACTTGCGGTGGTCTCGAGCCCCTTATGTCAGCCTCGCAGAACTTGGGGAGTTTCTGGTGAAGAGGCCTGAAGACTTACAATTTATTTTGTTTGTTATTGTACATCATAGTGTCCATGAAAACTTGTATTTATTCTTTTGTATCTTTTTTTTTTGTCTCTTACAATTGCATTTCACAATTTCAAAGAAAATATGTGAGCACTGTTTTTGTGCACCTTATTTGCTTTTGTGTCTGGGTCATTGACTAAAAGGGTTAAGTGTTTGATTATATTTCCAAGATGGCTGCACACAGGTCAGCAGGTCAGAGTAGTCCCAATATGAAAACCGAAATTTTGAAAAGCAGCCAACAAAACCTTCTTACCTGGATAGAGTTCAGTTGGCTGGTGCTCTGCCTGGATGTCTGTAATGAAATCTGGAGAAAATAAAAGAAAGTCAACTTGAAAGGGAGAAGAAAAAACTCTGGAAGGAAAGAGCCTTATAGCTGTTAAACAAAAAGCAGTTCAGGTTTCAGCCTTGATACAAGAGATTGTTTCCAGTAATTTAGAGGAAAAAAATCAAATTCATTCAAAGGTGTTTAAAATAAGTGAGATGCTTGAAAAATACATAACTGTGAAATGGCATAAGGCTGGAAATGGCCAAAACATTAAGTAGCTATTCAGATGAGTTGACAAAAAATGCAGAAGTTAGGGGCTGAAATGAAAGAAAGGCTGGCTGAATATGATGCTTCTCAAGAATGTCTTAAAAAACAGGGTTCCTATTGAATTGTTGACAGTTTAGGTTGTCGAATGCTTAATCATCGACACCTAAGTGTCAAACACTTATGATAGCGAACGGCCACATCATCGAATTCTTTCCTCTGGAAAGAATTCATGTGACCATTATCTGGGATTTGCCCTTTCCCCAATGTAGAGCGATCTCTGAGTTGGTATATTTAGTTGGGGGGGGTGCCCCCACATCGGGGGTGGAGGTGAGGGGCAAAGCCCCCCCCCCCACTGTGTTTGGGTGTGTTTATTTTGTTTATGGATCGCCACTCTAATTCTTTCCCAAGGAAAGAATGTGATAATGTGGCCGTTCGCTATTTTAAGAGTTCGCTTAGGTGTCGATTTAGCATTCGACAACCTAAGCTATCGATGTTAGGATATAGATGCGAAAAACACCACTATAAGTCAGGTGCATACAGAAAAAATGATTTTCTGCTGTATTAGACAAGCTGGAAGGAGCAGATCACATTAATTTATGAAAGTACAAATAAGCAACTACACTAAAATTCCACAGCATGATTTAATTGAAAGAGCACATTGTTTGTGCTTCAAATTTGGTCATGAGAAATAAACCAAGACCTTCAGTAGTAAATATGCAGTCATAGCAGAAGGGCTGCTCCTGCCAAAATTGTATTAATGAAAAATGATTATCCACGCTGGAAAATTGTTATAAACTTTGTACCAGGCAGAAGAAAAATGAGTTTATCCCTGCAAATCAGAAGATGTCGAGGCATGTATGAGATTGAAGATACTATTTCCAACTGTCTTCTGAATATTGTTTAGATGGGACAGAGACATTTTTGGATGCAAAGTAGATGAAATTAGAAATAAAAGTTTATCCTTAGTAAAGAGGCTGGATAGTTGAAGGGGATTCTACTACTAATTCTTGCGACAGTGACACAGCTCATACACAGAACTTACCAGTAAAACCTTTTCCAGTATTCCAAAGAAAAATTAAGATGCAGAAAAAAAGCCAATGAGCCGACTCCAGGAGTACCTTGGACTTAACCAGACACTGGTGTTGGCTGGTTGAGATGGTGAAGGCCAGCAAGAGTGAGAAAGTAAGAACTAAACAGATGAATTGTAATGTGCTATTTCCATAAGATGCAGTTTAAACATGAGCTATGTTTCTGCAAGAAATGGGGAGAAAAACTTTAAGTTGGTGGACTGTGATAAACTGGTGGGAGGACTTTGAAATATAATTTCCACTTTGTCAGTAATATTTAGAAAGATAATGAGGGAATTGAGGTTGTAACCATAAGTAAAAAAAATTAATTCTTAGTAAGTGTTTAATACATTTTACTGTATGCTGTAAAGTAGTTTGGTAAAGTATGAAGAGTCACTGTAAATGTGCGCGGTAGAGAGAGGCTTAGACTGTTAAGATTGTTGTTAGTGCTGGTGATAAAGTAAGAAAGTATTTTTCTTTCTCACAACTCTAATGTATTTTGATTATAGCAAGGTAAAGGCTAAATACAAATTGTGTAATGTGATCTGGAGCTGCAAAGGGTAGTAGTTGAAGTGAACTGATCATATGTTCATAGATTAGTACTATGTTACCTGCACTTCTGGGCCATTTTAAGCCTAGCCATTTACCCCATGTGAGAATCAAACCCTGCACTTTGTGTCTGTAAGGTAAATACCTTAACCATTATGCCAACCACCCACCCCATATAAAAAGAGGTCAGAATCAAACTCTGTACCTTGTGTCTGTGTGGTTAAGACTTTAAACATTATGCTAACCACTCTCCTAACAGCATTTAGTGTGTGTGTGTGTGTGTGTGTGTGTGTGTGTGTGTGTTAAATTATGGTGAATCCTCTAGTGTTATGCGTACATGTAGAAGTGTATGCTAAAATAATATAAAATTATAGTTTTCTAGCAGTTGATGTGCTATGCAACTGCAGAACCATTAGCTGGTCTTTATCTACCAGCAGACCTTTACAGTTGCATGTAAACTCTCTGCAGCCACAGACATTTAATCAGAAAATGACTGACGTGAACTTTGAGGCATCTGTATAGGAAAGACTAAAACGTAGTACCTAAAGAGGAAGTGGCAAACAGTTCAGTGAAAATAAATGAAGTCTGATGTATTGAAGGGGAGTGCAAGCAGCTGCTTTTCTAGTAGCACCAATTTCTTCAGTGTAAATCACAACTATAAAAAATCTGTTCATTTTGTAATACCCACGGTCCTGTTTCTAAAAACAATGGCAGATTTGTGGTAATGCATGGAGGAAAAGGAGGCTTACATTGCCATGTATTTATAGCCACCCTAAAATTAGCATTAAAAGAAGTTAACAGAATTATGGAAGAGGTAATTGACTTTCCAGCAGGGTGTATTATTCATAGGTGTGAAGATTCATCAGAGGGACCTACGAGGGAAAATATTACAAAGGAAGGTATATTTCTGAAGAAATATGAGAATATATGGGATGGAAGATGTGAAATTATTAGCAGGAACCCAGTCAGAATTTACATTTTATTCCCTGAGGTAAAATAACTGGCTTAGACTGGACAGAAATTACTGGAAAAGGAGTTCATGAAATAGTGTAGGATTTTGGGTGCAGAACCTTAAGGGAAACATTAACAACCATACAAAATATATATTTATAACGTAGCAGTGAGTATTTTGAGAATTAAACCAACATGAGAATTGGAGGAAGGAGATTTTACTATTACGAATGACTGCAAGTAGGGGCTTAGATAATAGGCAAGGGGGAACTGTAATTTATTGGACGAAATTAACAAAGGCACCAAGGTATTGAGAGCAAGAGCTAGGGAGGAAAAAGTCATAGAGTGGGATGAAGGCAAGCAGAAGTGGGGACTTGGGGGGGGTGGGGAGCAGGGGCTGGAGACTGCCTTTCCTACTAGGGACTAATGACAGAGTACATCCAAAGAAAGAGGGTTAGGGGAGTTTTTAAATGAAATAGTTGTGGTTGACTTTATAGTTGAGTCTTGAACAGAAGCAGCATTTTAAAAAGGGATAATTAGTAGGGTATATAAAATAATGCATGATAAAAATCATTTGGAAGAGACATGGGTAAGACTGTGAAATGAGAATGGAAAGCTAATACAAAAAGGAAGAATAGAAAAATGTTTGTTTGGCCTCCAAGTATGTAGCAAAATCTAGAGGGGTTTAGGATTTCTGCATGGACATGTTTACATAGGTATTTCTTACCCAGTTAGACACCAGTGAATTTTTCCACAGGTAGACAGTAATTGGAGATATGATGGGAAAGTGAAGAGGTATTTGGGAATGTAACAGTTTGTTAGATTTTAAACATATCCTACAGGGTACTTTGTCAGAAATGCTCCTAGAGGAAATTATTGTAACTATGGAAAGGATTCTTTTGAGTTGGGATGCAGAAGTCGACTTGCCTAGATGTAGTAAGGCTCCACTTAGTTTAATGCTGTTGGCTGGCAGAAAAAGCATTTATTAGAAAATGGAAGCAAAAAGGTAAACCAACCATAACAGAATTATTGAATGCTGTAAAGGAGATAAAAATAATTGTAGGTAGGCCCTTTAGAAAGGGGAATGTGCAAACTACATATAAATGAAATCTGTGGGAGCAGTGCATGCAGAATAATGTGCAGGAGGAGGGGGTGTAATTTCAGGGAGGACAGGACTTGCGCAGTGTAAGTAATGTTAAATTGAATAGTAATTGGGAAGAAATAAATCATATATGTAAAATGCATGAAAAGGAAAAATCTCTACAGTGGTTTATTTTTTTTTAAAACTATATATGTATCCATATCACTGTGTTATATGGAAGTTAATAACAGTGTTGGGGGGGGGGGGGGGTAGCTGACCTTGCTAGTTATCAAACTATAAAAGTTCCCCTTGTGGAGTTGTTTATTAATGATGCTGTCTTATCAGCCTGGAGACAACCTATCTTTTTGAACCTGATAATCTGTTTTACACCTGAGGGCTGTAACAGTTAACTGAACTAAGCATCTTAGTGCTCAGTACTAAGTGACCTGGTTGATATGTTCCTCAAAGGTGATACTACTTTACCTGCCAATGGGTGCAAAGTGTCTTAGAGATGTGACAAGAGAATTTTTATTTCTGTACCATCCTGGGAATTGTATCCTAATTTAAGACCTTTGTAAATTGTTGGAGTACAGGCTTTACAAAAAGTTAACTAAATGTATAGCTTTGTTTTTTTCAGAATAAAATAAGAAATTATCAAAATGTGTATGTATGGAATACATTCATAATGCTGAACAACATTACATCTGTGATGCCCGTGCCCTGGCCCAGCAGTCAAGGAGCCTCAGTCCTCGCCACTAACACCAGAGAGGGCGTCTCATGTATGAGGAAAGGATAACAAATACACACAGCAAAGTACAATTTCCCTTAAGTGCACACAGAGTTCACAGTCAGTCTGGGGCTGGTTGCTCCGTTGCTCTCCAGGTCCCCAATAAGACTCCCCACTGGCACAGTTTTAGGGTCCAAATCTCAGCCTAGCTGGCAAGCTAACCTTCAGTACCCTCTGTCCAACCAATGCTTCGTGTCCCTGCCCAAGTAGCTGACACACACACACTTTGAGATAAGTATGTATACAACTTCACAGACCCTCCTGGGAATGGCTGTCACAGATTCTCCAGCTGTGCCCCTTTACCCAGACTCTATGGTAGTAATTACTGCCACCACCAGCTAATATTTATCAGCTACTAAAAGGCCCTTAAAAGGGTGTCCAATTATTACTGTACAATATTATTATCTGGTCGGTAAGTGTGACAAATCTGTCAAGGCTTATTTGGAGTGACTTAGACAGTAAACTCTATAAATATGCAATGTACTCTAGAGCTTAAATTATCTCTACATAAACCAGCCACAGTTGAAAAGGGTTTAAAATATTTAATAATAAATACTAAAAACACAAGACAATACTACTACACCACAGTGTCATTCAAGAGTTCAGAGATCACACAGAAACTACTTAAAATAATTAAGTAGTACAGTTCTGACATAACAGAAAAACACTTAGTCTAATATTTTCTAATTCCTAGCTATTGCTACAAGAAAACAAAGTTCTAAAGTAACTTACTTACATAGAGCATAAGGCAGTGCTGAGTTGGATAGTCTGACAAAAATGCTTAGTTTCTTTCTGAGCAGTAGTTTTAAAATCACTAACAAAACATTTCTGCTGGGCCCTCCCAGATTACATCATTTGTGACACTTAGGTTTTCCCAGTATACACATTACATCATTTTGACACTTAGCCTGGGGTTCCCAGACCAACAGGCTACATTATTTATCAAGCTAACACCTGCTCAGGAAGCTACAACAATAAAATACATTTCACATGTACACTAGTAATTATTCCTTAAGTTAAAACAACAGAAAGAATGTGCTAGCCCAGACAGAGTGACTCCGAGCTCTAGAGATCAAAGGATAGATTTGAAATGCTTGACTTAGTTTTCCTTACAGCAGATGGCAATTTTGCTACAATCTTGAAGTTCAACATTTTACAGTATTTTCTTTCATTTAAGAAACAAGCCTGTATTTTACATTTATATTTACAAATGCCATAATTATGTATCGAATTCCATTTGGGTAGGCTGGCAACCTTCACCCATCTCTACCCAATCTTCACAACATTGACCACAGAATGTCAAAAGTCACGATGCCAAAAAACTTGGCAGACATTCTATGCAAGCCTCCCTGCACACCCCCCTGCTAATTATATATAGACCAACTCCTGAGATCACTGTACAGCGGGGAAAACATCAGTCCCTGTTGTACCGCCTAGTCTGTGTTTTGATTTTCAACCTTTTGTGTACGATGCAGTGATGATCAGCATTATGAATGCAATCCATCTCTGTATAATATATAAAATCTATATTGTGTGTGTGTGTGTGTGTGTATGTACATATATATATATATATATATATATATATATATATGTGTGTGTGTGTGTGTACATATATATATATATATATATATATGTGTGTGTGTGTGTGTGTGTGTGTGTGTGTATATATATATATATATATATCTATATATATATAGATATATATATATATACACACACACACACAGAGAAAACATGTGTGTAAATATGTGTATGTCTGTGTACTTAGACCAGAGAGGAAAATGTATATCTGTATAGAGGTGATCTTTTTGTGGGTTTTTTGTATTTCTTGAAGCCTTAAAATGTGACTTTTTTCATTGAAATTCAAGATGCAGCTGCTCCTTTATTTTTGAAAGTAGTAGAGTCTAAGGACGTGTTTTTGTTAATTTTGGCAGTAACATTTCTTGACAACTTAATGAGTAAATTAACCATTTTGGAGATGCACACACTTCCACATAGAACGAAAATAGAACCATTGATGTTAAGTTGTCAATCTCGCCTTCATTCTTGCTGGATGGGTTCGGAGCCGATCCTCGGCTCCGACTCAGCCAATACTAAAAGCTCGAGAGCTAATTCCACCGGCTCGAGGCTCCCCTATATCCCACAATGCTAGGCGGTAACTACCCAGATCTCGTTTGCCGCTATAGCTACGAGGTGCTTTTCTTACCGGCTCAGGCACGTAAGTAAATTTTTACCTTTGAGGTAGTACTAATTCCCCTTTCTTTTCTTAGTTATATATATTGATATTGTTTGTGTTAGTTTTTAGTTCTATCGACCCTTATTTTTCGATTCCCACCCCTTTTATTGTTGTTAGTTCTAGGCCTTCGGCCCTTCCCTCACCCCAGTCCCTTTTTTCAGTAGTGTTGTAGGGGCTTGTGTGCTTGTGTTTTATCTCTATTTTCTTAGTGTAGAGTGTCTGTGTGTGTGTTTGAGACAGCCCCTCTTCCTTATGTCTAAGGACAAGGTCTCAGGCTTCAAGAAGTGTGACTCGTGCTGTCAGAAGATGTCTCTGACAGACTGTCACACTTCTTGTGTACTGCCTGGGACGTGTGCACCTGCAGGACTCTTGTGCTGTCTGCCATAGTTTCAGCCCTCGAGTCCTGCAGGAGCGCAAAAACAAACTCATCTTAAGGGGCTTGTTAAAGCCTGAAGGCCCCCCGACTCAGTCTGGGTCGGGTAAGCCTTCGAAAACTTCAAAACAGTCGACTCCTGCTCTTGAGTCGACTGTGGAAAAGTCGGCAGGCTCCATCGGATCCGCCGGAGCCGATGTTCTTAAACCTCAAACTGTTACCTCGGCTCCGGCTGGAGCCGAGGCTGATCTTCATCGGCTCCGATACCATCATCGGAGCCACTGTCTAAAAAGAGGTCTAGATCCCCATCCATCGGATCTATTCCTAAGCCTCTTACCGTTACTTGCTCCGCTGGAGCGAAGCTAAGTCCCCATCTGCTCCGATACCATTATCGGAGCCATTTCAGAAAGAGATCCAGGTCCCCATCCATTGGATCTGTGCACTGGCGCCAGGTTCCCCTCTCGTTTCGGAGCGGAGTCACAAAACCCATTCCTCTCGGTCTTCTAGGTTGTCAGACCATGATTTGCAGAGGGTGGTGAGTAGACTTCTTAAGTCCGAGGCACTGGCCCAAATGCTCCATAGCCTGACTCATCAGTCATTGGCTATTCCCGTCCCAGATTACATTCCTCCTCAGACTCCTTCGAGTTCGGAGCCAAGGCTTGTTGGAGCCATGACTGTCGGTGCGTCGGATCCGATGCCTTCCATTTCGGCTCCGTCGTCTGCTCTGATCTCCGCTTTGGAGGGATCACGGCGCCGGACTTCCCTCGTCTGCTCCGAGGGGGCGAGTGGCATCGGACCCTTGTCCGACCCCGCTCTCCCTCTCGGGGCTTCGGCGCTGGTGAGTTCGGCTCCGACATCGGCTTCGGAGCCGTCTCTGTCGGTGCCCGGAGGGGTCCTTGTCTCTTCGGAGCGAGGGCCTCGGGCCTTGCCTGACAGGGATGCCTTCGAGGTCATGCGGAGCGTGCTAGAACCAGGTTCTGCCCCTCAGTCGGTTCCCTCAGCCCCTCCATCTACAGTGCCTGTGGTGATTTCTACTCACCCCCTTGTCTCACACCGCAGAGAACCAACTCCTCAAGATTCCCCGGGGTCTCTCCTGACCCTGCAGGAGATCCCCCTAGGAAGAGGCAGTGCAAGAGGAAGCACATTGACTCACCTGAGTCTATCACCTCTGACACTGACTTAGAGGAATCGAAGGGTCCCCTCGTTCCCCCTCTGAGGATGTCTCCTTTGCAGACATCCTTGAAATCCTCAAACAGAGGGGGAATTGGCCAGCCCTTAACCCTTCGGAGGATGAGTCAGTGTATCTTGAGGCGTTTGGTTCTCGCCCTTCTACCTCCTGGGTGTCCCTCCCTTTGACCCCTTATGGAAGTGGTGGCAAGGAAGGCTTGGACGGCTCCTGACTCAGTGGAACCCACCCCGAGGAGACCATCCAAATTTATCACTGCCCCCACAGACAAACAGATTTTATCCAAAGGTGTCCCTGTTGATGCCATGGTGGTGGCTGCGGCCACAAAGAAGGAATTAGCTGATCCTTCGGTTCCTGTCCATCTTCCTAATAAAGAATCTAGGACCATGGACAGGTACGGCAAGCGGATGTTCTCGTCAGCGACCTTTTCAATGCGGTCCCTGAATTACTTATGCCACTTCACCCGTCTCCAAAGAGATTTACTCAAGGATATGGGTGAACTGATGAAGGATCCTACAGCTGAGGGGTTCAAAGACGCAATGAACTCCCAGTTGGCAACCCTAAATTCAATCGTGAACTCCTCCATGCGGCTAGTCTCGTATGTAGCAGATGGAGCGAGTAGATCCGCAGGCACAGGAGTTTGCCTTACGAAGGCACGCCTGGATGCGGCTATGCAACTTTGTGGACCCTTTCAAGGCGTCCTTCACCAATTCCCCTTTTGATGGATCGTCTTTGTTTGGTCCACAGGTGAAGGATACATTGACCAGGTGCGAGGTGGAAGGTAAGACTCTCTCTGCTGTAGGAGTCCGTTTTTCCACCCCTTCTAGACCCTATCCCAAAGGTCAGAGGGGAGGAAAGATGTGGTTCCGAAAACAATCCCAGGGAGTCTCATCTGACGCACAAGGCCGATTTCCCCCTAGAGGCAGAGGGGGGAATAATAATAGACGCCGCCCCAGAGGCAGAGGAGGTCCCCAAAACCAGGGTAGCAGAGAGGTGTTCTCTGACAAACGCTTTCAGCACCCCTGAGGGCTGCCCGGCTGTCCGCCGGAGGCAGTTGGGGAAGATTATCGCTGTACCCAGAAGCCTGGCTTTCCTAACTCAAGACAACTGGGTACAGTTGTTCATATCCGAGCGCTACTAACTTCCCCTTATTCATATTCCAACACAACCAAAAGATCCCTTCCAGACGTTCCACCCGGTCTAAGGGAAAAAGCAGCATTAGAAGTGTCAAAGCTGCTGTCAAAAAGAGTAATCCAATCAGTCCCAGCAGACCAGCAAGGATCCGGAATATACTCCAAATTCTTTTTGGTACCAAAAAAAACAGGGGACTGGAGACCCATTCTGGATCTCAGCCACTTAAACAAGTTTGTCAAAAAAACAAAATTCCGGATGGTCACGCTACAGTCCATCCTACCCTTCTTGGGTCAGGACAATTGGATGTGCTCGATAGATCTTCAGGATGCGTACTATCACATCAAAATGAACCGACACTCCAGGAGATATCTCCGCTTCAGGCTGGGAGCCAATCATTGCCAATTCAGGGCCCTGCCCTTTGGTCTCACTACAGCCCCCCGGGTGTTCACCAAATGCATGGCAGTGGTCACGGCTCACTTGAGGCGCCAGGGATTCCAGGTGTTTCCATATCTGGACGATTGGCTCCTTACTGCCACCACCAGATATCAGCTTCTCCTATCCAGGGATTTCACCATTCAAACCTGTCAAGCTCTAGGCATTTCAATAAATTTAGAAAAATCTGCCTTGTCGGTCTATTACTTTCATAGGTGCCAAATTAGATACACAGACCCTTTCAGCCACACTCACAGAGCAGAGGGTTTTAAATATCCGGAACCAAGTATCCCTTCTATCGCAATTAGTCAAAGTCAAAGCCAGACTGGTACTGAAGGTACTAGGACTCATGGCAGCAGCTATTCCCCTTCTCCCCTTAGCTCGCTTTTACATGAGGATCCTCTTTACCCAATGGTCCTTTCAACGACTCCCAATGTCCCACAGCATTTTGATAACTCAAGTATGCAAGAATCAACTGTCTTAGTGGGTAACGTCACCTCAACTTCTCCAAGGAAGACCCTTCACTCTCCCCCCTCCAGTTGCCACGTTGACAACAGATGCCTCCCTGATCGGGTGGGGGGGGCATTATCAGGGCAGGACAGTCCAGGGCACGTGGCAACCCTGCGAGTGCCACTTGCACATAAGTGTCTTAGAGATGAGAGCAGTGCTTTTAGCGTTGCAAGCCTTAAACGACTCTCTTCCCAAAGGGACTATTGCAATTCAAACGGACAACATGTCCGTGGTGTGGTACATCAACAAACAAGGCGGAACCAGATCATACCCTTTATGTCGAGAAGCACTCAGACTTTGGCAATGGGCGATCTCTTCTCAGCGTTTTCTGATAGCGACGCATATTTCCGGAAAATCCAACGTCATTGCAGACAAGTTGAGCAGAGCAATTCTCATGCCACACGAGTGGTCTCTAAACAAATCAATTCTAGAAGAGGTATTTCTAAGATGGGGCCATCCTTGCTGCGATCTTTTTGCTACTCCCAAAAACAGCAAGTGTCAAGACTTCTTCACGCTCTTCCCGTTACCAGGCCATCCCACAAGAGACGCTCTAGTCCACGATTGGCCCCGGGGACTTCTGTATGCCTTTCCCCCCTTTCCACTGATACCTCAACTAATTCAGAAAGCCATCGCCTTGAGAGTGATTATGATCCTCATTGCCCCTTACTGGTCTCGACAGATATGGTTCCCCTTTCTTCATTGCTACCTTTTGGAGCAGCCTTGGCATCTGGACCCAGTACCAGATCTGATTACCCATCAGTCGGGTCAGCTGCACCAATCTCTGTCTTCCCTAAACCTCACAGCATGGTTTCTCCAATTCCTACCTTAGCCAGGCTTCCATCAATATCTCGCTCGGTTCGAGATATCTTGATAGCCTCTCATAAATCCTCTACCCGGAAGATTTATACTAGTAAATGGAAACGTTTTTCCCTTTGGGCATCATCGAAAAGCATTGATCCTTTTACTGCACCTATCCAGTCTATTTTAGACTTTCTGGCAGAACATTTTCATTTAGGATCTTCTGCATCAACCATTAGAGTTCAATTGGCTGCCATATTAAATTTTCATGTTGGTGTCTCAGAATCCAGCATCATGGCTCACAAACTCTGTAAAGCCTTCTTAAGAGGTGTATTTCTTCTCAAACCTCCAACCAAAGACCCTCCGCCTCAATGGGATTTAAACTTGGTTCTGGCATCTTTAATTCTTCCCCCCTTCGAACCAGCGGATTCATTTTCTCTGAAATTGCTTTCTTGGAAGACACTTTTTCTGGTAGCTATAACTTCAGCGAAAAGAGTATCAGAACTCCATGCTCTATGCAGTCGCCCTCCTTACTTAGTTTTTCACAAAGACAGGGTATCTCTCCGGACTAATCCATCCTTTTTACCAAAAATTTCTTCTCAAATTAACCTAAACCAGGTTATTGATCTTCCTGTTTTTTTCCCTAACTGTTCAAATAGGTCAGAGCAAAAGCTGCATTTTTTGGATGTTCATCGCCAACTGAGATATTACTTAGACAGAACTAAACAACTCAAGAAATCTGATCAATTGTTTCTGTCATATGCAGAAGGAAGATTGGGCCTTCCAGTCACTAAAGTATCTCTATCTAGATGGCTCACCTCTACAATTACTTTTATCTATGAGATCAGACATCAAAAATTACCCTCAAGACCTAGAGCTCATTCAACTAGGGCAGTAGCTACATCCATAGCCTTTCAGGACAGGTTGCCTATAGACTTAATTTGTGCAGCAGCCACCTGGGCTTCTCCTCATACATTCATTTCACATTACAAATTGGACATGGTCTCCAGAAGCCGTGCCAACTTTGGTTCCACTGTTCTCAAGAGTCTGTTCCGATAGGCCACCCGGGATAAGGTGCTAGGGACGCGGCCCCATCCAGCAAGAATGAAGGCGAGATTGACAACTTAACATTAAGAAGTTATGTACCTACCATAACGTTCCATGTTAGTTGTCTTCTTCCTTCTTTCTGCCCTCCTCCTTCCCCCAAGCCTGGACAGACCGACCGGAATTATTTTGTGTTTCTTCCTCTGAAAATTGTTAATCCATTCTTGGAGAATAGTATTGCTTGGTATAGCTACCAAACGAGATCTGAGTAGTTACCGCCTAGCATTGTGGGATATAGGGGAGCCTCGAGCCGGTGGAATTAGCTCTCGAGCTTTTAGTATTGGCCGAGTCGGAGCAGAGGATCGGCTCCGAACCCATCCAGCAAGAAAGAAGGCGAGAAGAAGACAACTAACATGGAACGTTATGGTAGGTACATAACTTCTTATTATGGGGACAGACATTTTGAAAATGCAAAGTAATTAAGAGATTAATGTAGTCTTGTTCAAAGTTTAATATACAGCTTAATTGTGTATAGCATTTCTGTTGTAAAATACTAATTCCCATTATGTGCTGTTGGTAACTTTTTTAATATTTTATGTAGGGGAGAGTGAAAAGCATATATGATAATCAGACAAAAAGTATGTTGGATCCAACGCCTAAACATGAATGTCACATTGCAAAGAATGCTGTTCGTGTTAATTCTGTGTTGGCATACAGAGCGTTTGAACTCACACAGGTATGGCTGCTTGACTTTTTTTTTAATGGGGCAGATTGGTAGAGGGGTCTGGTTTATATGAATACTACTACTGAATGATAGCAGCTTTGCAAAGCAAATTATTGTATATATTATCTTTAGCAATAGATGTTGATTTAGAGAAGTCCCAACTATGGCATTTATCAAATAGGAATAAGGCTGTGAGCTGTTCAAAAGCATCAGCCTCCATTTTGCCTATGTGCAATCTAGCATGTAAAATCAGTTAACATAAGTAACAGTGCTCCGTCTGTGGCTGAACCTGGTCTCTGTGGATCTGTCTACTACCCAGTGTAGTAAATAAAATAAAACGTGTGTTTAAATCCATTGTAATTCCATTGTGATACTGTTTTACATCATCTCCTTTACAACATGAATGTTAATCTCTTGCCTTCAGCACTGTTTAATGTTTCATTCTTAATAATTTCAATGACTCCTATGCAATGGATACTACTCGGAATTTAATTTTCTGATGCGCCTTTGACAGCAAAGGTTCTTGCATTCTTTAATTACTTATTTTTAGGCCTTTAAGTGACACATACTTTAATGATGTTCATCGTGCATACAGCTGCAGTCATAACAGATGGGTTATCCTGCCGTCAGGCGGGTCCTCGGTCGGCCAAATTCCAAAGTCTAGGTCCGGCGTCGGTTGTCGTCGCTTCTTCCCTGACGTCAGTGCGGCAGGGTATAAAAGAGCCAGCCGACGCCATCTTCTTCAGTCTTTCTTGCCGCGCGGTGCCCGAAGCAGAAGGAGTTCGCAAGTGCTGGTCTGCTCCTGAGATTTACGAAAATATTTCAGCCGAAGTCTTCTTGAAAGCTAAGTACCCCATTGGGGAAACTTTTCTTGCCTCAGACCGATGTCAGACAAAGTTAATTGCATTTCATGTGGGAAGCAAGTACCGCATAAGGATTTCCACTCTTTCTGTATTCCTTGCTTAGGCCCAGACCACGACGTCTCGGCCTGCCGTTTTTGTGCTAGATTCAACAAACGCACTATTAAGCGTCGGGCGGAGTTCGCCCATCACTATTTTGGTAAAAAATTTAATTATATTATGTCATCGGATACTCCGACTCCAGTTTTGAATAAAAGACGCAAAGGTAAGGACCGACATACGAGGTCCGTGACTTATACTGACGCCACGCTATGGCCGACTACCGGTTCTCTGGTTCTCAGCGAGGCGCTTATGCAACCCCTGAGTACCGATGACACTTCATTACCGGTGTCTTCTGTGCCCGAGGTCCAGGCTCCTCTGCCCCCATTCCGACTACAGATACCGATGCCACTCTTGGCGGGGAAACCCAGAGTTTAGACAGGCCTGCCATTTCTCAAGGTGTCTTCAGGCCTTCCTCCTTCTCTATTAAGGTTTTCACAAAATCTAAAGCAGCCATGAAAACTAAAAAACAAGGACCACAGACCCCCCCTCTCAAGGCCCCATGCCTAAAAAACAGATGCTCAAAATGGCTGAGGATTTGATTACTCTTATCAGGGGTTCTTAACCCCCCTCGGACAAAAGGCCCAGATTAGAGGAAGACTACCCTTCCTCAGATCAAGCCTCTATTACCTCTGAACATTCTGAGGACCAGGAATATACATATTCTCCTTTTGAAGACTCTGATGCAGAGGAGTCTTTTCCCTCGGCGCCCCCCCCCCCCCCGAGGACTTCTCTTTTGGGGAAACCCTACATACTTTGAGGGAACACTTTCACTGGGAAGGCCAAGATTACTCAGATTCCAAGAAAAGGCTCAGGGATTTTCTCTTGCTCCCCCAGCATAGGCCTCTGGCTATCCCTCCTGTCTTAGATATATTAGATGATGTGTACACAGAAGCCAGCCTCAACCCAGATTCTTTACCTCCAGCTCCTGTTAAACCAGACAGGTATTACCGGGTTCCTGATTCGCACCAGTTCCTATACAAAAGCCATACTGCTGACCCAGAAACTATTTCACAGGGTCCCAAGGGAATTAAGGCCTCTACTGCTAAAAACCCATTACCTTCAGAGAGATTCCAGAGCTTTAGAAAGGTGGGGGAAAAAGGTGTATACCTCGGCCACTTTAACCACGAGGGCATTAAACTGTCAGTTCCATATGTTAAAGTATCAACAGTTTTTATTATCTGAGTTGAAAAGCAAAATGACACAACCTGAGCAACCAGATTTAAAAGAGTTGCAGGATTTGTTGCATAGTGCAGAGCAAGTGGGTAAACATACCTTGCAGTGTGGTTTTGATGCTTTAGAGGCCTCATGTAGAGCTGCTGTTACAGGGTCTGTCATACATAGACATGCTTGGAAAAAAGAACAAGCCTTACCAGATCATGTCAAAGCTAAATTACTAGATGCACCTCTTCAAAAAGATGTATTGTTTGGTGTTAAAGCTGAGGAGGTACTAAAGAAAATGGAGGAAAAGGCGAGATCAATGCAAACAGTGAAAGATTTCCTGCAGGTACAATCTCCATGCTTCAGCAGAAACTGGCCTTCAAAAAATTGGTCCTTTCCAGCCACGGACAGACCTCAAAGAGGCAGATACAGGCACCCGAGGGGTAGAGGGCAATCTCAAGGATTATTCAGAGCCAGGCAATGGAAAGCACCAACCCCAAGAAGTGGAGAAGATAGATCACAGTCATTCAGAAAGCAGACACAATGACTTTCCCCTTTACCTGCCAAGCAAAGCTTTAATGGCAGCACCTTTAGGCGGAAAACTGGCATTATTCTCAAAAAATTGGCATATTGTCACAAAAGACAAATGGATCCTGGACATTATAGACAGAGGCTACAGATTCCACTTTCACACCCTTCCAAAACTGAGAGGCATGCCAAACCTGCCACAAAATCAAAGGGCAGAGGCAGAAAAACAAATTTCAGCTCTCATGGACATGAAAGCTATTCAAGAGGTGCCTGCAAAAGAACAAGGTCAAGGGTTTTATTCCAGACTATTCCTGGTACCAAGGAAAGACAAAGAATGGAGACCTATTTTAGATCTGTCCATCCTAAACGCATATTTACAGGTACCAAAATTCAAGATGCTCACATTACAGCAGCTTCTTCCCATGCTGGGCAAGGAGTCTTGGCTGGTAACATTGGACCTCAAGGAGGCATACCTGCATGTCCCTATCAGACAAGATTGCAGAAGATACCTCGGATTTCTTGCAGGTTCAACCCATTATCAATTCTCTGCATTGCCCTTTGGCTTATCTACTGCGCCCAGAGTGTTTACGAAATGCCTGGCATCAGTAATTGCCTTCTGCAGACTTCAAGGAATACAAATATACCCATATCTGGATGACTGCCTGATCCAAGTGGACAGCAAGGACATACTTCTGAAACACCTGGCGTTTGTAATAAGACTGTTGAACTTTCTGGGATACACAGTCAACAAAAAGAAATCAAAACTAATACCCTCTCAAACAATAATTTTCCTGGGTGCCAGCTTAAATACAAACACCCAGATGGCCTACCTCACGCCAGACAAACAAGGGCAACTATCTCAAAACTTCAGCAAAATGGCAACCTTCACCAGGCTGACTGGAAGGAAAGTCCTGCAGGCTCTGGGATTCATGGCATCTTGCATCCTGCTGATCCCATGCGCAAAGCTGCATATGAGGAAACTTCAATGGTACCTAAAAAACTTGTGGTCTCAACACAGCCACAGTTTGGAAACAATTATACCACTCATTCCATGTCTTCAAAAGGAATTTCTGTGGTGGGCTCAAGCATGCCAAAGAAACAAAGGTCTCCCTTTCTGCATACCTCAAGCAAATCAAATCATCACAACAGACGCCTCGGACTATGCCTGGGGGGCACACATGAAAGATCGGTGCATTCAGGGAAATGGTCCCAAAAAGAGAAGCACCTACACATCAACCAAAAGGAAATGCTAGCCGTGCAAAATGCTATTATGGCCTTCAAAGACCTACTGCATCCAGGCCAGCTATTGATAAGGACAGACAACACCACAGTGATATGGTACATAAACAAACAGGGGGGAACTCATTCATACCCCCTGTGCAGACTAGCCATGACCCTTTGGAACACAGCTCTGGAATTGCAAATCCAACTTCAGGCACAATTCCTGCCAGGGAAGGAAAACACACTGGCAGACAGCCTAAGCAGAAATATGACAGATCCACACGAATGGAAGTTGCATCCTCAAGTTTTTGCAAAGATAACTCAGGCATGGGGACAGCCAGACATAGATCTCTTTGCTACCCACAGAAATTACCAACTGAAAAAATTTTGCTCAAGGACCTATCATCCACAGGCCTGGAAAGTGGACGCACTTTATTTCAATTGGACAACATTGACAGTCTATGCCTTTCTGCCTCTCCCTCTGCTGCCCAAAGTTCTATTAAAAGCCAGAGCAGAGAGGCCGAAAATGATTCTCATTGCTTCAGACTGGCCAAGACAACACTGGTATCCACTCCTGAAGAGCCTGACGCATTCCCTACCATGGATCCTACCTCTAGTGCCTCTTCTGTTGTCCCAGCACAACTTCAAAACTCTTCACAGCCAGCTCAAAACCCTAAATCTAGCCACATGGAGAATCCCTTGATTTCCCAACAGACCCTCCTCTCCAAGGAGGTGCAGGATGTCATCTTGAAGGCCAGAAGACCTTCTACTAGAAAAGCCTACTCCCCCAAATGGAAGCGGTTTTGTGCCTGGAATCAGAAAAAGGGCCAGAATCCTTGGGTAATAAATATACCTCAAATATTACAGTACCTAGCTGAGATGTTAAACAGTGGACTTTCCTTCTCCTCCATCAAAATCCATGCTTCAGCCATTTCTGCACAATACAACACAGATCCTCCTTTATTCTCTCATCCTCTCTTAAGACAGTTCCTCAGAGGGGCTAAGAATATAAAACCCCCAAGGAAACCACCAGTCCCTGCTTGGGACCTCAACTTCATATTGGAAAAACTGACCCTTCCTCCATTTGAGCCAGCTGCTTCAACAGAACTACAATATTTGTCATGGAAAACAGCCTTCCTTCTGGCTATCACCTCAGCATGCAGGGTTTCGGAACTACAGGCCCTCATGGCTGTGCAACCTTTCATCATTTTCCATCAGGACAGAGTTTCCTTACGAACCAACCCTACCTTTATGCCAAAGGTAGTATCCAGTGTAGCCTTGAATCAGACTATCCACTTACCTACCTTTTACCCTAACCCACAAAACAAAGGGGAAAGACTACTGCATTCATTGGACATTCACAGACAACTACATTATTATTTGGACAGGACAAAGCCATTCAGGAAATCCGAGCAACTCTTTGTGTCCTATGCTACAGGTGCTCAAGGAAAGGCCATCTCCAAACAGACAATCTCAAAATGGATAGCCCACTGCATACGCTTTTGTTACTCATTCCATGGAAAAGCTGTGCCTTCAAGCATCAGGTCCCACTCCACAAGGGCCACAGCTACCTCTGCAGCTTTCCTCAGGGGGGTTCCTACCAAGGACATTTTGGAAGCAGCCACTTGGAGTTCAGTGCACACTTTACTCAAAATCTAGAGCTGGATTTGCCACAGCTGTCTTGCAGGGCATCCTTGCTCCTCCTAGTTCCACTTAGTGCCTGCCACCCCTACTTAGCTTTGGGATTCTACCCATATGTTATGACTGCAGCTGTATGCACGATGAACATAGTACAGTTTTGTACCTACCATAAATGTAGATGTTCGAGTGCTAATACAGCTGCAGTCCAGGTTTCCCTCCCTCCATCCCCTCTTAGAACAGGCCTTATGGCTAACACCTTCTCATACAACCTATTTGGGGTATTCTTTTATGGTGTATTTGCTTGCAAACTACTGTTTTTTGATTATTCTATATTGCATGATTACATAAGTTTGTTTTGCCTTCCTTCTGAGGGCACCTGACATCTGGGGCAAGAAAAACTGAAGAAGATGGCGTCGGCTGGCTCTTTTATACCCCTGCCGCACTGACGTCAGGGAAGAAGCGACGACAACCGACGCCAGACCTAGACTTTGGAATTCGGCCGACCGAGGACCCGCCTGACGGCAGGATAACCCATCTGTTATGACTGCAGCTGTATTAGCACTCGAACATCTACATTTATGGTAGGTACAAAACTGTACTTTTCATGTCATCAGGGATGTCTTGCCCAGCTGCACCCCCTTCCCCCACACAATTTACACATTGCAGATTTTAGTCCTCATGCTGTTTGTAGAAAAGGGCAGTTTTTGAGTGCATAAGAAATTTGAAACTTAATTGTTTGTGTGTGCTAGCTCACCAGCCAGGACTCTCACTGCCATGCTGTTTGCTAATTGTAAGAAAAACGTAGTGAGGTAGTATCACCAGTACTAGGAAGAGAATTCTGGGCACCAGAAGATGTTCTGAAAAGCTAAATCCCTATCTTAAATTTTTGGCAGCCAGTGTAGGGTGCAGCAGGAAGATCTGTCATAAAATCCTGGGAATGACTTGCAGTGAAAGGATAAGAAGGGAATGTAAGACCAAACATTAGCCAAATCCCTTATCCATCCAAGTCTGAATGGCAGGCATCTTTCTTCCGTTTATCCCCTTTGAACGGTCCCTTGAATAGTGGGAAACAAGACTTGCAGCATTAGTGTTTACTTCTGTGGTAGGCAGCAGGAGAGGCATTCCCCCTAACAACCACATTTGAGTCACTTGGTTAATACTGCATCTTTCCTTCAGGAGAACATATGGGTTGGTCAGTTTTCTTGGAACTGGTGTTTCTGTCTTGCACCCACGGCAGGGCTAGTTACCTGGCAGTGTGAATCTTGGCTGTCGATTATTGTAACTACTGAGGTGACACCCCGACCCTGTATGCAAAAATGAGAAAAAGGGGTCATGTGTGGATGGATGGCGTTTGTGTCTTGTAGAGGTTTTGCATTTTATCTGCAGGCTAAGGGTATCTTTTCTTTCACATGCCTTCACATGTCTGCATCACTGCTGGAAGTGAAGGTACACCATCTACCTCTCTCATACCGGATAATCTTGTTGATGTTCTTCTTTAGGATGTGACAGTACAGTACTGGTGCTACAGTGGGATTTTATATATATATATATATATATATATATATCTCCCTTCTCTAATGTCTGGCAACCATGTGGTCTGTATCCCATTTGTTCCTCTGTTGGTGATGCATTGCCACTTCAGTGATCTTTGGCAAGGGCGGCAACCAGCTAGATGCAAGTGTCAATGGCTTGGAGGGGTAAAGCCCTGACTAAAACCGCTTTTTTGCTTGTTGGTGCTGGCAGGGGAGGGTGGCTTGGGGGGTGGTCAGAGCAAGACATCTGCAACCACCTTTCCTCAGAGAAGGAATACCATGGGTAGTGGGTGTCGGAGTTGGGTTTATAGCTCACTGAGCCTTCACCTAGTGGTAGTCCTCATTCTTGAGTGCACAGGCATGTGCATTTGAAGTGGGAGAGCATTGCGAGTCCCTGCGGTGATTTAAATAAGTGGTATACCTCCCACCCACCCAAGGAGATGGTTAGGTGCTTGCACAAAAATATTCCCATTGCAGGGATGCTGGTGAAATGACAAATTCCTGAATACCTGTGTGAATGACATTCCATCCAGATGGATGTTGCGTTAGTGGATCTGGGAATTCCCCACTGTTAGAGAACGAATAGACTTGAGTTTGTTGAGTGGGGGGGGGGGGGGTTGATGGCAGGCAATGGAGGAAGCACCTGGGAGGAAAGAGAGAACCAACTTGGTGTGTCATCCAGGTGAGGGTGATTTGTTTTCTACTGGTTTAATTTGCAATGTCTGCTTTGAGGCTGGATACCCGTGTGATAGCATGCTTTGCAGCCTGATAACCATGTGATAGCATAATGCCACCAAGATGACGTGTGTGCATATTTCCATGTAAAACATGAAAGGCTGTTACTGTATGCTAAAACACTCATTTTGGCTGGATATCAGGCATGTAGTAGACTGCCTCCCTCTCTAGGATGAGTAAATCTGTAAAAAATTTGCTCTTTAATTTTATCCACAATAGCCTTTCCACTGCCGAAGTCATTGATCGATCTGCTGTGCTGCTGTAGTTGAGTGCCCTTCTGTTGCATGAGACTGAAGTGTGCGGCAGTCATTTTTAACACAAGCTCTCTGAAGTGTTTACTCATAATTTTGTGCTCATCTCTTATGAGCACTGTATTTAAACTGTATTAAATTTCTTACACTGTTTTATTTTCTCTGAACATGCAGCTCCCAAGCAAAGTAACAATCCCATAAGAAAGAACAGGACTTTAAAAATGTTTATTTATGAACACTGTTTCTCAGAGTTTTAGCAACCTTGGGATAAATAATAAGAGGTTTAAAAGAACAGGCGGTTTGCCTTCTTGCAGTATTGTGTTTTACTGTAGACTGTACAAGCTTGTGTGTTTGAGCAGTCACTTTTATTTATTTATTTTTTTGGGAGAGTAATTCAGGAAAATTGTGATCTGAGATATCTGGTTTCTAGAAAATGTGGCTCTGTCTGAGTTCTAGTCAGCACTTTGTGGTTTTGCACCGCAGAGCTGAGATATATTGTCAGGGAATTTAATCCTAGGGCCAGTGCCAGACTCTCAGGAGCAGATGCTGTTTGCACATGTACCTCCCATTGTACTGGGAGGTTGTTACCCAACTCCCGTAACAACTGCTATACCTTGCTTAACTCATCCCATACTTGAACATGCATCTGATGAGGGCTCTGATTTTTACAGTTGGGGGATTCTGAGAAGGGCAGATACTCTTGTTTCTGAAATAGACAAATATTGTAAGAAATGGCGTTCCCTTGTTCCTTCTCTCAGAATGATCTCTCCTTTTAGTAAATGGCTTAGGTTCACATACATTTGTCTGAGCTGGTTTGTAGCTTCTTGTGACACTGCCAGCCCAGCTGTCTGGAATTTTGTAATTAATCATGTGTCATTTGTGAATATTAATATGATTGATATGCTTGTCTTACAAATTTAAGAGAACTGTGTGTTATGCTTATATTACACAACTGGTGCAGAAGTGTGTGTTGAACTGAATGTTATGTACTGAGCTTCAGGAATGTAATCACAGTGTACCCTACTGGAAGAGAACAGAAATGTATATAAATTATATACCTGTGCAAATGTATGTTTTAATAGTAGAAACTGGAACTTGCAAAACTTCAAGAAAATAAGTTGAAATTAAGTGTTTTATGATTGTTATCTTTCAGTTCAGCAAGCAGACAAAATGTCTAGAGCTAGAAGTTTTTCTGTTATCTTGAAACAGAAATAATTACTAGGTTTAAAATGTAAAAGTTTTTGTTTTATGACTTCCTGTTCTGAGCAAACATCTGAGAGATATGTACTTCTCACACAGAAATGCTAAAATTTAGTTAAGTTTGTTAGCCTGGGAACTGAAAGCAGGTGACAGTGATGTCATTCAAGCTGACCCAGCAGTAATGTTTGATAGTAATTTAAGAACTCTCTCAGAGACTGACTTTGCATTTTGTATTTTTGTCTTTGACTTGGAAACATCCACTCATCATCATCTGTACTTGCCTTGCTAATAGTAACTAGATTGCATAAGTTATTTTAGATACAATTAGGAAAACAGTAAAGATTAGTTTAGATGTCTGTATTTATTTGAGACTGTCCTACAGTGTTTTAAAATATTTCCTGTGATTCTGAATTCTGTCATCACTGTGTTGAGTATTGTCTTGTTCTTTTATTATTAAATAGTTTAAATAAATTTAAACCTGTCTTTGTGGCTGATATTTGTGAGACATATTTAAGCTCTTAGAGTACTTGCATATGTATTTGGCGACACTGTACAGGCCACCCTCTAATAGCTTGGCGCTTGGTCAACACTTAGCATTTGGATAATAGTAACATTACACAGTAAGTTTGGGCACCCTTTGGTAAGGGCCTTAGAGCAGCTGATAAGGAGGAGTTGGTGGCAGTGATAACTACTTGTCTGGGCAGAAGGGGGCATAGCTAGTAAACCTGTACCAACCTTTCTCAAGAGTGTCTGTGTTTGTATATAAATCAGATCTCAAAAGTGTATGTATGTGTCAGCTACTTGGGCAGGGACAGAAAGCCCTGGTTGGACAAAGGGGGTACTGGAGGCATACTTTATGACATATTGGGGCTGCCTCACCCAAGTATTCAATCCTTCAGGCTGACAGCATGATTTCTCCAATTCCAGTGATGGCTAGACAGTCCAGGCTGTCATCCAGTTGTCCAGATTTTGTCCTCCTCTCAAACTTTCCACTAGGAAGGTTTACAGAAGTAAATGGAAAAGGTTTACTATCTGGGCTGTAGAGAAAAATATTGATCCCTTTTCACGCACCTTACATGTTTTTTGGACTTGCACATCTTTTTCAACGTGGTGCCAGCTATTCCATTATTAAAGATTAGTTAGCTGCAGTTCCTTCATTCCACTTAAGGGGAAATCCTACACTCAGAGCTTTCCTTAGATTATTCAAGGCTTTTCTTTGAGGTACTTTTTAATTCAGCCTCCATTTAGGAGTCCATTTCCTCCATGGGATATTACCATCCTTTTGCAGGCCCTGACTGGCCCTCCCATCAAACCTGCTGCAAAAGTGGATCTTAAGTTTTTACCCTGGAATACCTTATTCCTGGTGGCTGTCACTTCTGCCTAGAGAATTTCTCAGCTGCATGCCTTATCCTCAAAGCCCCCACACTTCATTTTTCATAAGGACGCTGTGTCTCAGAGAACAAATCCTTGTTTCCTCCCCAAGATGACTTTGAAATCATGCAGTAATCAATCCATAAATCTTCCCGTTTTCTTCCCAAATTTATCTTAAGGGTTAATATACCCTTCATCTACTTGATCATCACCAGTTACATTTTTATCACCTCACTAAGCTCGTCAGAAAATCTTACCAGTTATGTGTGTTCTCCTCCATGCTAAGTCAGGAAAATTGTGTCCTGAATCACTCTTTCATGATAGTTTATTATGTGCTTTTCATTAGTTTACCAAAAAAAAAAGGAATTCCTCTCCGTCCTACTCCAAAAGCTTATTTTTCTAGATCTGTGGCTTCATCTACAGACTTTTTCTCCAGCGTTCCAGTTGATGACTTATGTGCTGCAGCTAACTGGTCCAAGGTTCATACCTTCATCTGGCGTTGCAAATTGGATATGCAGTCCAGGTCTCCTTTGGTTAAGCTGTGCTCTGGAATATCCTTCCATGAGGCCTCCCAAGTGTAAAAGTAACTGGAAACTCTGTCCCCTCTGTTGAGGAATGGATGGAAGAGACATCATCAGACAAGAAAGTTATGTACTCATAATGATAGATCTGGGTTGTCTGTTTCCATCCTTTCTTGAGCTTCCTTGTCACCTTCTCCCTCCTTACTTTGTTTTTGTGGCAGCAAAGTATATTTATAATATACTTTCATTCTGAGATTGATCTTGCTGATCTGGCTGTGGCTTCTGAAGGTATTGTCTTTTTGCCTGTTTTCCCTCTTGTGGGTTACCGGTTTTTAAGTCACTTGCTCTTTTAGGTAGCTTACAGCTGTATTTTATAATTTACATTGCCTTTTTGGATGGGCAAACTCAATTTGAGGAAACTTATTCTATTCCAAGAGATTATGGGTAGGGGGTGGGGCCTTTGCACCAGTTCCAAAACTTGGAAGTGGTCGTAGCCAGATCTGAGGTCAGATCCAACACCCATCTATTCAGGGAAGGATGGAAACAGACAACACTGGTCTGTCATTCTGGTGAGTGCATACCTTTTATTTCTGCCCTGTTTTAATTTACCCTTATGTATATGGTTCTGCCTTATTGGCCTGGGTCATACCTGAAAAGAGTCTTTAAAACCAGTGTACCTACCCATACAGCAAATGTGTAAGTAAGGGCTGCAGTAGTGATCCCTATGTTCAGACATCCATGGCTACAGTGAAGTTATCACGCAGCTGTAAGTTTATCGGAATCATCTTTGCCGTATGGAGGAAAGGTAGGGGCTGATAGGTAGGTAGCAGTCTCCAGGTAAATTAGCAACTGAACTATTTTGACATCAGGCTGCAGAATGCTTGTTGGACATATCTTGCTGTTAGATGCTGCAAATTGGGTGGTGTTGCTGTTGTCAGTATTTGCCTTGTAAATGCTAATGTCTCATGATTATTTGTGCTACAGCCACTTGACTGTCACGTAACACTGCTGGGCAGACATTTGACTCTTGGCATTTAGGCATATGTTCTTCGTGTTTCACTGTTGCAGTCATTACATTTGGGTAATCTGCTGACAGGTTGCCCTCAGTTGGCCTGAATTCCAAAGTCTTGGGTCCTGCGTCGGTTGCTGTCTTCTCTTCCATGACGTTAGGTCGTCAGGGGTATAAAACATGCAGCCGACGTCATTTTCTTTAGTCTTTCTTGCTGTGTGGTGCCCGAAGCAGAAGCATTTCGCAAGTGCCGGTCGGCCGACTACTGAAATATTCGAGTTGGTACCTAAAAAGTTTATGGCGACGTCATTCACATAGTCTAGAAACAATGATTCCTCTCATTCCCTGCCTGCAACAGGAGTTTCTGTGGTGGGCAAAGGCATGTCACCAAAACATGGGACGGTCCTTCACTCTACCCCCTGCCAGCCAAACCTTAACAACAGATGCATCAGATTATGCCTGGGGGGCCCACATGGCAGGAAGTTGCATTCAGGGCATATGGGCACCAAAACAAATGCATCTACATATCAACCAGAAAGAGATGCTAGCTGTTCAGAATGCCCTAACAGCCTTCAAGGACTTACTTCATCCAGGACAACTACTGATAAAGACGGACAACACCACAGCCATGTGGTATATAAACAAGCAAGGGGGCACACATTCAATACCCCCTTTGCAGATTAGCCATGGCACTGTGGGACACAGCTTTGACCTACCAAATACATCTTCAAGCTCAATTCCTGCCAGGAAAACAAAACACTCTGGCAGACGATTTAAGCAGAAACCTTATGGATCCTCACGAGTGGAAACTAAATCCACAAGTCATCAACATGGTAACAGAGAAATGGGGGAGCCCAGACATAGATCTATTTACCTCTCCTCAAAATTATCAAATGAAAAGATTCTGCACAAGGACTTACCACAGACAAGCATGGAAAGTGGACGCCTTATCCTTCAGTTGGAAAAACCTATCAGTTTACGCCTTTCCTCTTCTGTCTCTTCTACCCAACGTACTCCTAAAAGTCAGACAAGAGAAGCCAAAGATGATATTAATTGCCCCGGACTGGCCACGCCAATACTGGTACCCAATCCTAAGGAACCTGTCTCAAATCCCAGCTTGGACCTTGCCTCAAAGACCACAACTACTGTCCCAGCAAAACAATCACATCCTACATCCTACACAATCAACTACAGACTCTGAACCTGGCAGCATGGCTAATCATGCAAAACGACACCTCTCAGTAAAGCTGTGATGGATGTAATTTTGGAAGCCAGAAGGCCTAGTACTAGAAAATCTTATGCTGACAAATGAAAGAGATTCTGCGCTTGGAATCAAGCACAAGGAACTGATACAGCAGAACCACGTATTCCTCGGATATTAAAATACTTAACTGAGATGCTTGACAAAGGCCTATCTTTCTCATCAATCAAAATCCATGCCTCTGCCATTTTGGCTCATTACAATACAGAGCCACCAATCTTTTCTCATCCTTTACTAAAACAGTATCTTAGAGGAGCCAAAAATTTAAGGCCTCCTAGAAGATCACCATTACCTGCATGGGACCTCAATTATGTGTTGGAAAAGCTCACCCTGCCTCCATTTGAACTAGCTGCTACCGCTGATATAAAGTTCTTATCATGGAAGACAGTGCTACTACTAGCAATTACTTCAGCAAGAAGAGTTTCAGAGCTACAGGCCCTCATGGCTGTAGAGCCTTTTATCATATTTTACCCAGACAGGGTGTCTCTGAGGACAAATCCTACTTTTATGCCTAAGGTGGTTTCCAGTGTGGCTCTTAACCAAACAATTCCATCTGCCAACCTTTTATCCAAATCCGCAGAACAAAGGGGAGAGAATTCTGCATTCCTTGGACGTACACAGACAGCTAAGATTCTACTTGAGCAAAACTAAAGCTCTAAGAAAATCTGAGCAATTACTAGTGTCATATGCTGCAGGATCAGAAGGAAAGGCTATTTCAAAGCAGACAAGCCACTGCATCCATTTCTGCTACTTAAACCATGGAAAACCTGTGCCCAAGGGCATTAGGTCTCATTCCACCAGAGCTGCAGCTACTTCAGCAGCCTTTCTCAGAGGAGTACCAACCAAAGACATCCTAGTGGCTGCTACTTGGAGTTCCGTTTACACCTTTACAAAGTATTACCATTTGCCTCTCTACTCTAAGTCCAGGGCAGGCTTTGCCACTGCAGTGCTGCAGGGCCCTATAGCCGCACCTAATGCTGTTTAGCTCCATCCTCCCAACCATAGCTTTGGGATTCTACCCAAATGTAATGACTGCAACAGTGAAACACAAAGAACATAGTACAGTTGTGTACACGTACCATAAATGTAGATGTTCGTGTGTATTCACTGTTGCAGTCCAGGTTACTCTCCCGCCATCCCCCTGTCATTCTAAAATTTATCTTTCCTTCTCTATCTTGTACAACCTATGTGGTGTATTTGCTTGTAGATGAAGGTAAAGTTTGTATTGATGCATGTATACATATATATATATATATATATATATATATATATATATATATATATATATATATAATATTGCTACCTTTTTGGGGGCATCTGATACCGGGGGCAAGAAAAATAAAGAAAATGGCGTCGGCTGCATGTTTTATACCCCTGACGTCATGGAAGAGAAGACAGCAACCGACGCAGGACCCAAGACTTTGGAATTCAGGCCGACTGAGGGCAACCTGCCAGCAGATTACCCAAATGTAATGACTGCAACAGTGAATACACTCTAATATCTACATTTATGGTAAGAGTACACAACTGTACTTTCCCAGTATCTTGGAAGTCTCCTTTTGACCACCTTGCAGCTCCAGATTCTCATGGAATTTATACAGCTTGAAATTCTTATCTTGTAGACTCATTGAGGCATGTCCACAGTGTCAGCTTTGTTCTCACCTTAGCAGATAGGTGAGGGGGGCCCTCATGATCCTAATTTTCCTCCCTTTACTGTCCGTGTTCTTTTGACTGAATAACCGCACCATCTTACTACTGCTTCTTAAGTTCTTTGTAATCTATATCGATATAGATTTATTTAATTTTCTAAAGTGTAGATGTGAAGTTGTTCAATCTCGCTGTTTTTTCTTACACGTGGTTTCGGAGCCAATCCTTTGGCTCCGAGTCGGTCGCTTTCCAAGCTCAAGATCTTTGAGTAGCTCGAGGCACAGTTCCTATCCCATGATGCTCTCTGACTAACCTCAGATCTAGTTTGCCGCTGCAAGGGATTGCACGATCTTCAGAGAAGCTCGGACCAGTAAACCTCTTTTTCTTGTCTTGGGACAAAAATGTCAATTTTTTTCTGCATAGAGTAGTAGTTTGATATATATATATATATATATATATATATATATATATATATAGATATTATGTGTTTTTGGGGCATTTAGCCTATCGCGTGTTTATATATTTGTTAGAACTTGGAGCGGTTCCTCTTGGGCCTTTGGCCGTTTCTTTAGTTTAATATTGTGTGCTATCTTTGCATTTTAGTTGACAGGGCTCTGTCAACTTGTGTTGCCTGTCCCTTACTCTTAGATAGTGTGTTTTTTGATATAGATATTTAGACCTGTAAATAGATTATTGTTCGGTGGACTGCATTTAGTACGGTATACTTGTTCTTACTGTACCTTTAGTGTTCCTCTTTATCAGGGATCTGATAATAGGGGATCTGAAGTAGTTAACTTCATTTTATCTGTAACCTGTGGGTATTCGGATCCATATCGGATCCAAGCTGGCAAATTATTTTCTAGCATCTGCTCCGAGCTCCTCCCCTACCCATAATGCACCACCATCTCTTGCCTTCCCTCAGATCTCATTTGCCGCCCAATAGTGAGCATCGTGGTCTCTTTTGCTCTGAGCTCAGGGATAAGTAAGTTGGGATTGTTCTTCCTGTTTAGTGTGCCTGTGATAGTGTATCCTACCTCCCCCATTAGTATAACACTTTTTTTTTTTTTTTTGTCAGTTGCTGTTAGGCCCACTTTACCTCAGCGTGTGTGTGTGTGTTGTATTCTTTCTGTAGGGGTGTTCAGTGTTGGATTATGGCTGATCAGCCTAAATCAGTCTTCAAAAAATGTACAGTGTGTGGCCACAAGCTCTCACCGGCTGATGGTCACACTCTGTGCGTAATTTGTTTGGGAGTGCCCCATTTATCCACCCAGTGTGCTATCTGTGCGGGTTTTAACCCAAGAACCCTCAGGGATCGAAAGGCCAAATTGGTCGCCAAGGGTCTTCTCCCTGCTTCTATGCTGGATTCTGCTTCGGCCTCGGTCTCCGGTACTCCCACCAAACCTCCCACCCAGACAGGGACTCAAACTCCCGCTTCTTCTGGTACTGGGGCAGACAAGCAAAAACAAAAAGAGAAAGAAAAAGAGAGAGAGACAGACAGAGAATGGCTCAGGGAGGATAAAGAAAGGAGGAGGGATAGGCCTCGTAAGAGATCCCCGGACAAGCAGCTTTTTCTTAGCCCTCCTTCAAAGACTTTGAGGCCAGTTTCTCCATGACTCCGATCACCCCGTTTCCCGCCGGAGCCGCTGGAATCTTCGGATCAGTGGCCTTCCTCACCCTTACTGCGCAGACCAGCCAGATCCGAGTCGGTTGCTTCTTCACGATCGACTCTGAGCCTATCGGACTTAGACATGGACAGGATGATGCGGAGATTTCTTCAGGCCCAAATACATATGGGAGTCTTGCCAGGCCCCTCTCCCTACGGAGGGGGGAACTCCATGCCCTTTTTCCACCCCATCTCTCCTTCCCCAATCCGGGTGACTGCTTTGGGGTTTTTGAATCCGAAACTCTTTGGAGCTGGTAGCTTGGCGCCGACTGTTCCTCCAACCTCGACTCCGGCTGTTACCTTGATTTCCTCGGATTCGGGTGATTCTCGGAGCCGTGGACAGGGAGTCGGACCCGAGGGAACGGATTCTTCTTGGGCTCCGGCCTGTTCGTTACAAACCGTTCCCTTGGACCTCAGGCTATCTTCGCTTCGGCTCCGATCCCCATTTCGGACCTGCGGAGGGCATCTTCCTTGCTGGGTGCCAAGGAGGTATGCTCTCCATCAGCATTCGAAGTGGTGGAGAGGGTTCTCTCCCAAGGATTGAGACACCAGCCCATCTCCTCAGATTCCACCCAGACCCCTCTGCATTTGGTGTCGACTCCCTTCATCCTGTCTCAAGGACAGCCCGTGCCAGAGGAGCCCCAGTTTATTCCCCTTGAGGAACTCCCCGTCCTCTTCAGAGAGTCCCACTGAAGTGGGCCCCCCATAAGCACAAGTGCAAAAGGATGCACTTGGACTCCCCTGAGTCCATCACTACAGATACAGACTTAGATGAGGGAGGGGGTTCCCCAGGTCACCTCCCGAAGATGTCTCCTTCGGAGACATCATGGAGATCCTCCGCTAGAGGGGAGGTTGGTCAGCCCCAAAACCTTCGGCGGATGAGTCTGTGTTCCTGGAGACTTTTGGCATGGGCCCATCTACTTACTGGGTGTCCCTGCCAGCGGATCCCTTGGTGGACCTTATCACCATGCGGGCATGGAAGGAGCCCGACACCGTAGAGCCTATCCCCAAACGCCCTGACAAGATTCTGTCTCCTCCCGCCGACAGACAACCGTGGTCTAAAGGAGCCCCCATTGACACTATGATGGTTGCAGCAGCCACCAAGAAGGAACTAGCACAGGAAGGTTCCTCAGCCCACCCTCCGGACAAGTGGTCCAGGTCGGTGCATACATTTGGGAAGCGTGTTTATTCGTCAGCAACTTTCTCCATCCGTGCGCTGAACTATTTGGCACATGTTATCCGGCTTCAGCGAGACCTTGTCTCAGAATTCACTGAGTTGCCCCCGGAGTCCTTATCGCAGCAGGACAAACAACTGTTCTCCGTGAAAATGTCGACTCTGAAGTTGGTATTGAACACGTCCATGGGTCTCCTTTCCTATGCTACGGAAGGAGTGGCTAGGGCGGCTGGGCATAGGTGTAGCCATGAGGCGTCATGCCTGGCTCAGGTTGTCAGTTTGTGGACCCCTTCAAGGCGTCCTTTATCAGTGCCCCCTATGATGGTTCCTCCCTTTTTGGGAAGACAGTACGTGACACACTTGTGCAGAGCGAAAAAGACTTTGCCATCGGGATCCACGTCTCTAACCCTCAGCGGTCCTTTTCTATGAATCAAAGAGGGCAAAAGAAGATGTGGTTCCGGAAATCTCAGTTTTCCCGGGAGTCTCGGGACAACTATTCCCCCAGTGGCAGAGGGGGACAGGATCAACGCCAACCCAGAGGTAGAGGGGGTCCTAGGAATTTCGGGTCTAGAGAACCTTTTTCTGACTGGCCCGCCCAACAGCCCTGAGGGGTTGCCCTACTGTCCTATTCTGAAGGCAGTCAGAGGGAGATTGTCATTGCACTCGGCAGCATGGGAGTCCAGAACTGCAGATCGTTGGGTTCTACAAATAATATCCAGAGGCTACACTATCCCATTTGTTGCCCTGCCAGGGCCTACAACACACCTCCCAGATGTTCATCCCGCTCACAGGGAGGCCACAGCTTTAGAGGTTTTAAAGCTACTTCAAAAACGAGCCATCGAACCAGTCCCCTTTGACCAGTCCGGATTAGGCATTTACTCCAGGTTCTTTTTAGTGCTAAAAAAGACAAGGGACCTCAGACCCATATTGGACCTGTCAACCTTGAACCTGTCCATCGCCAAACAAAAGTTCCGGATGGTCACCTTACAGTCCCTTCTACCTCATCTCCGAGAGTGCGACTGGATGTGCTAGTTAGACCTCCAGGATGCCTATTACCATACCAAAGTTCACAGAAGCTCCAGGAGGTTTCTTCACTTCCGGCTGGGAGCCAGTCACTTCCAGTTCAGAGCTCTACCCTTCGGTCTCACCACAGCCCCAGGGTGTTCACCAAGGTAATGGCAGTTGTAGCAGCTCACATGAGGCTTCAGGGAATTCAGGTCTTTCCGTACCTGGATGACTGGCTCTTCGCTGTGTCCACCAAGCGTCTTCTGAGTCTGGCCCGAGACTACTTTCTTCTCTTGGCAGATCAGTTGGGGATTACAGTTAATGTTCACAAATCCCAATTGCAACCGGTACAAGTTCTAGACTTCATCAGGGCACGGCTAGACACTTTGCAGCTAAAAGTTTTCTTAACACCAGAAAGGATCTTACATCTCAGGTGTCACATAGCTCAAATAGTGAACCTCAAATTTCCAAAGGCAAGCGATGTTCTCCGGGCTCTTGGCTTCATGGCTGCCTCTATATCTATTCTTCCTTGCTCATGCTTTCATTTGCAGGCTCTTCAATGGACTCTGGCGGTTCAATGGTCTTGGCTAGACCTGCCCATGGATTTTCCGATCAGACTCCGTCACACCTGCAGGACGTCCTTCCTTTGGTGGCTAAGTTCAAAGGAGGTTGCAGCGGGACACCCGTTTGTGTCATCCCCAGTCCAAGCCACCGTGACCACGGATGCCTCCCAACTCGGGTGGAGGGGACACTGGGAAGGACAGTCCAAGGCATGTGGTCCCAGACAGAGACCAAGTTGCACATAAATGTTCTGGAGATGAGGGCAGTGCTTTTAGCATTGAAAGCCTTTCACACTATCCTCCCTCTCGGAATGATTGCAATTCAGTCAGACAACATGTCGGTTGTCTGGTATGTCAACAAACAAGGGGGAACCAGATCCTATCCCCTGTGTCACGAGGCCATGAGACTGTGGGAGTGGGCGACTTCCACCGGTTGGTTTCTGATTGCAACGCACATCCCGGGACACTCCAACATTTTAGCGGACAGACTGAGTCGGGCTATTCTGATGCTGTAAGAGTGATCTCTGAAACAGTCGGTAGCGGAGGAAATATTCCTTCCATGGGGGACAGCCTTGCTGTGATCTCTTCGCATGTCCTTCCAACGGGAAGTGCAGCAAGTTCTTCGCTCTGATTCCCTCCCCAGGGGATGCCCCTAGAGACACTCTAGTCCATGTTTGGCCTTCCAGGCTTCTGTATGCTTACCTTCCATTACCACTCATTCCGAAGTTTCTTCAGAAAGCTTTCAGACTGGGGTGCAAAGTGATCCTTTTTCCCCATTCTGGCCTCGCCAAGTTTGGTTTCCCTTCCTTTGGTCTCATCGTCTAGCTCCTCCGTGGATTCTGGATCCCTGCCCGGATCTAATCTCTCATCCCTCGGGTGCCTGCCCGCCCAACCTGGACAACCTCAAGCTGACAGCTTGGTTGCTCCAGTTCCATTGATTGCCAGGACTCCCGGTCTTTCATCCCCTGTAAAATCTATACTAGTGGCCTCTCTTAAAGCTTCCACTAGGAAAGTTTATTGCAGTAAATGGAAGCATTTTTCCATTTGGGCCTCTCACAGGAACCTGGATCCTTTTACAGCCCCTGTTCCAGTGGTGTTAGATTTTTTGATTAGTATCTTTCAGCAAGGAGCTAGCTTCTCCACGGTGAAAGTACAGTTGGCAGCCATTTCTAATTTTCATGTTGGGGAAGATAACATTGCCTTGGCCTCTTCTAGGCTGTGTAAGGCCTTTCTTAAAGGCACTTTTCCTTTGCGTCCTCCTGTTAAAGATTCGGTGCCTCCTTGGGACATTACCTTCGTCCTCCAGGCATTGGTGGCTCCCCCCTTTGAACCTGCAGCTTCAGTTGAACTAACATTTTTGTCTTGGAAGACGGCCTTTCTAGCAGCCAATACATCAGCCGGGATGGATTCTGAGCTTCAGGCTTTGTTTGCAGTGCCTCCTTATTTGGTCTTCCATAAGGATAGGGTATCTCTCCGTACAAATCCTTCATTCTTACCCAAAGTGGCATCTGAGTCAAACATAAACCAGTCTATTTAATCTACCCATTTTCTTTTCCAATTTCCAAAACAAGGGTGAATATAAACTTCACTAGATGTTCATCGTGCATACAGCTGCAGTCATAACAGATGGGTTTTCCTGCCGTCAGGCGGGTCCTCGGTTGGCCGAATTCCAAAGTCTAGGTCTGGCGTCGGATGTCGTCGCTTCTTCCCTGACGTCAGTGCGATAGGGGTATAAAAGAACCAGCCAACGCCATTTTCTTCAGTCTTTCTTGTCGTGCGGTGCCCGAAGCAGAAGCAGTTCGCAAGTGCCGGTCGGCCAGCTCCTGAGATTACGAATATTTTTCAACCGAAGTCTTCTTGAAAGCTAAGTACCCGTTGAAACTTTTCTTGCCTCAGACCAATGTCAGACAAAGTTAATAATTGCATTTCATGTGGGAAGCAAATACCGCATAAGGATTTTCATTCCCTCTGCATTCCTTGCTTAGGCCCAGACCACGACGACTCGGCCTGTCGTTTTTGTGCTACATTCAACAGACGCACTATTAAGCGTCGGGCGGAGTTCGCCCAACACTATTTTGGCAAAAAGTTTAATTACATTATGTCGTCGGATACTCCGACTCCAGTTTTGAGTAAAAGACGCAAAGATAAGGACCTGCATACGAGGTCCGCGACTTCTACCAACACCACGCTAAAGCCGATTACATGTGCTCCGGTTCTCAGCGAGGCGCCTACGCAGCCCCTGACTACCGATGACACTTCATTGGCGGTGTCTTCTGTGCCCGAGGTCGCAGGCTCTTCGGCCCACACCCCGACTACAGATACCGAAGCCACTCTTGGCGGGGAAACTCAGAGTTTAGACAGGCCTGCCACCTCTCAAGGTGTCTTCAGGCCTTCTTCTTTTTCCATCAAGGCTTTCACTAAGTCTAAAGCAGCCATGCATACTAAAAGACAAGCTCCACAGGGCCCCTCTCAAGGCCCCATGCCTAAAAAGCAGATGCTCAAAATGGCTGTGGATTTGATTACTCTTATCAGGGGTTCTCAAACCCCCTTGGACAAAAGGCCCAGAGTGGAGGAAGAATACCCTTCCTCGGACCAGGCCTCCATTACTTCAGAACATTCTGAAGACCAGGAACATTCATACTCCCCTTTTGAAGATTCTGATGCAGAGGAATCCATTCCCTCGGTCTCCCCCCCTGAGGATTACTCTTTTGGGGAAACCTTACATACCTTGAGGGAACACTTCCACTGGGAAGGCCAAGAGTACTCAGACTCCAAGAAAAGGCTTAGGGATTTCCTCTTGCTCCCTCAGCACAGGCCTCTGGCTATACCTCCTGTCTTAGACATACTAGATGATGTGTATTCGGAGGCCAGCCTTAACCCAGATTCTTTACCTCCAGCTCCAGTCAAGCCTGACAGGTACTACCGGGTTCCTGATTCACACCAATTCCTATACAAAAGCCATGCGGCTGACCCAGAAACCATTTCACAGGGTCCCAAGGGAATTAAGGCCTCCACTGCCAAAAATCCATTACCTTCAGAGAGGGATTCCAGGGCTTTAGAAAGGTGGGGGAAAAAGGTATACACCTCGGCCACCTTAACCGTGAGGGCATTAAACTGTCAGTTCCATATGTTAAAGTATCAACAGTTTCTGTTATCTCAGTTGAAAAGCAAAATGTCACAACCTGAACAACCAGACTTGAAGGAGTTGCAGGATTTGTTACATAGTGAAGAGCAAGTGGGTAAACATACCTTGCAATGTGGTTTTGATGCTTTAGAGGCCTCATGTAGAGCTGCTGTTACAGGATCAGTCATACGTAGACATGCTTGGCTCAAAGAACAAACCTTACCAGATCATGTCAAATCTAAATTACTACATGCACCTCTTCAAAAAGATGTATTGTTTGGTGTTAAAGCTGAGGAGGTATTAAAGAAAATGGAGAAAAAGGCAAAATCAATGCAAACAGTGAAAGATTTCCTACAGGTACAACCTCCACGTTTCAGTAGAAATTGGCCTTCAAAAAATTGGTCCTTTCCAGCCACGGATAGACCCCAAAGAGGTAGATACAGGCGCCCGAGGGGTAGAGGGCAATCTCAAGGATCATTTAGAGGCAGACAATGGCAAGCACCTACACAAAGAGGTGGTGAGGATAGTTCACAGCCATTCAGAAAACAGAACCAATGACTTTCCCCTTTGCATGCCAAGCAAGGCTCAAATGGCAGCACCTTTAGGAGGAAAACTGGCATTATTCTCGGAAAATTGGCATATTGTCACAAAGGACAAATGGATCCTGGACATTATAGACAGAGGCTACAGATTCCACTTTCACACCCTTCCAAAAATGAGAGGCATGCCAAACCTGCCACACAATCAAAGGGCAGAGGCACAAAAACAAATTTCAGATCTCATGGACATGAAAGCTATTCAAGAGGTACCTGCACAAGAACAGGGTCAAGGTTTTTATTCCAGACTATTCCTGGTACCAAGGAAGGGCAAAGATTGGAGACCTATTTTGGACCTATCCATCCTAAACACATTTTTACTCGTGCCAAAATTCAAGATGCTCACATTACAGCAGCTTCTTCCCATGCTGGGCAAGGAGTCTTGGCTGGTAACATTGGACCTCAAGGAGGCATACCTGCATGTCCCAATCAGACAAGATTGCAGAAGATACCTCAGATTTCTTGCAGGTTCAACCCATTATCAATTCTCTGCATTGCCCTTTGGCTTATCTACTGTGCCCAGAGTGTTCACGAAATGCCTGGCATCAGTAATTGCCTACTGCAGACTTCAAGGGATACAAATATACCCATATTTGGACGACTGCCTGATCCAAGCGGACAGCAAGCACATACTTCTGAAACATCTGGCGTTTGTAATAATGTTGTTGAATTCTCTGGGATACACAGTCAACAAAAAGAAATCAAGGCTAATACCCTCTCAAACAATAATTTTCCTGGGTGCCAGCCTGAATACAGATACCCAGATGACCTACCTCACGCCAGAAAAACAAGGGCAACTAACTCAATACTTCAGAAAACTAGCAACCTTCACCAGGCTGACTGCAAGGAAAATCCTGCAGGCTCTGGGATTCATGGCATCTTGCATCCTGCTAATCCCATGTGCAAAGCTGCATATGAGGAAACTTCAATGGTACCTAAAAAACTTATGGTCTCAACACAGCCACAGTTTGGAAACAATTATACCACTGATTCCATGTCTTCAGAAGGAATTTCTGTGGTGGGCTCAAGCATGCCAAAGAAACACAGGTCTCCCATTCTGCAAGCCTCAAGCAAATCAAGTCATCACAACAGACGCCTCGGACTACGCCTGGGGGGCGCACATGACAGATCGGTGCATTCAGGGCAAATGGTCCCAAAAAGAAAAGCACCTACACATCAATCAAAATGAAATGCTAGCAGTAATAAATGCTATTATGGCTTTCAAAGACGTTCTGCATTCAGGCCAGCTATTGATAAGGACAGACAACACCACAGTAATGTGGTACATAAACAAACAGGGAGGAACCCATTCATATCCCCTTTGCAGGCTAGCCATGTCTCTTTGGAACATGGCTCTGGAATTACAAATCGAACTTCAAGCACAGTACCTGCCAGGCAAGGAAAACACGCTGGCAGACAACCTAAGCAGAAATATGACAGATCCACACGAATGGAAGTTGCATCCTCAAGTTTTTACAAAGATCATTCAAGCATGGGGAAAGCCAGACATAGATCTCTTTGCCACCCCCAGAAATCGCCAATCGACAAAATTCTGCTCAAGGACCTTTTATCCACAGGCCTGGAAAGTGGACGCACTCTCTTTCAGTTGGACAACAATAACAGTTTATACCTTTCCACCTCTTCCTCTGCTGCCCAAAGTTCTATTAAAAACCAGAGCAGACAGACCAAAGATGATTCTCATTGCTCCAGACTGGCCAAGACAACACTGGTACCCACTCCTGAGAAGCCTGACGCATTCCCCACTATGGATTCTGCCTCTAATGCCTCTTCTACTGACTCAGCACAACTTCAAAACTCTTCACAGTCAGCTGAAAACACTCAATCTAGCCGCATGGAAGATTCCTTAAATTCACAACAGACCTTACTCTCCAAGGAGGTGCAGGATGTCATTTTGGAGGCCAGAAGGCCTTCTACTAGAAAAGCCTACTCCGCAAAATGGAAACGGTTTTGTGCCTGGAATCAGAAAAAGGGTCAGAATCCTGGAATACTGAATTTACCTCAAATATTACAGTACCTAGCTGAGCTGCTAAGCAGTGGACTTTCATTTTCCTCCATCAAAATCCATGCCTCAGCCATTTCTGCAGAATACAACACTGATCCTCCTTTATTCTCTCACCCCCTCTTAAGACAGTTCCTCGGAGGGGCTAAGAATATAAAACCCCCAAGGAAGCAGCCAATACCTGCTTGGGATCTCAATTTCATTCTAGAAAAACTGACCTTGCCTCCTTTTGAGCCAGCTGCTTCAACAGAACTGCAATATTTGTCCTGGAAAACAGCCTTCCTTCTGGCTATCACCTCAGCTCGCAGGGTTTCGGAACTACAAGCCCTCATGGCTGTGCAGCCTTTCATCATTTTCCATCAGGACAGAGTTTCCTTACGAACCAATCCTTCATTTATGCCAAAGGTAGTATTCAGGGTAGCCTTGAATCAGGCTATCCGCTTACCTACCTTTTACCCTAATCCTCAAAACAAAGGGGAGAGACTACTACATTCCTTGGACATTCACAGACAGTTGCTCTTTTCATGGTAAAACTGTACCTGCAGGCATCAGATCTCACTCCACAAGGGCCACAGCTACCTCTGCAGCTTTCCTCAGGGGGGTTCCTACCAAAGATATTTTGGAAGCAGCCACTTGGAGTTCTGTACATACTTTCTCCAAGCACCATCACCTACCATTATACTCCAAATCTAGAGCAGGCTTTGCCACTGCAGTCTTGCAGGGCATGCTAGCTCCTCCTTGTTCCACTTAGTGCCTACCACCCCTTTTTAGCTTTGGGATTCTACCCATCTGTTATGACTGCAGCTGTATGCACGATGAACATAGTACAGTTTTGTACCTACCATAAATGTAGATGTTCGAGTGCTAATACAGCTGCAGTCCAGGTTTCCCTCCCTCCTTCCCCTCTTGGGGCAGGCCTAATGGCTAACACCTCCTCATACAACTTGATTGGGGTATTCTTTTATGGTGTATTTGCTTGCAACTACTGTTTTTTGATTATATTGCATTGCATTATTACATAAATTTATGTATTGCCTTCCTTCTGGGGGCACCTGACATCTGGGGCAAGAAAAACTGAAGAAAATGGCGTCTGCTGGTTCTTGTCGCACTGACGTCAGGGAAGAAGCTACGACATCCGACGCCGGACCTAGACTTTGTAATTTGGCCGACCGAGGACCCGCCTGACGGCAGGAAAACCCATCTGTTATGACTGCAGCTGTATTAGCACTCGAACATCTACATTTATGGTAGGTACAAAACTGTACTTTAGATGTTCATAGACAACTTCATTTCTGTCTTTGTAGAACAAAGTCATCCCGCAAGTCCAACCAATTGTTCGTTTCCTTTAACAAATGCTTTTTGGGAAAGGCCATTTCCAAGGTTTCCTTAGCTAGCTGGATCACTCTTTGCATTTCATATGTTTACAAAGCAAAAGGCTTATCTCCTCCTGGTATAATTAAAGCTCACTCTACCAGGTCCATGGTGACTTCTGCTGCCTTTTGGTCTAGGGTTTCTTTGGATGACATTTGCGCAGTAGCAACTTGGGAAAATCCACATACCTTCATTTCTCATTATAAATTAGACCTGATTTCCAGAGGAAGAGCATCCTTTGGCTCTGCGGTGCTCAGGAATATCCTTTCATGAGTGCCTCCCAGGATTTAAGTAGCTGGGGACTTTGTCCCACAGGTTGCAGATAAAATGAAGTTAACTACTTCAGATAAAGAAGTTATGTACTCACCATAATGTTCTATCTTAATTTCTGCAACATTCCCTCCCTCCGTCTCCCTGACCTTACCTTATCAATAAGTATGTTAGATTCTTGGGATTGAGTTGCTAATGTGTATAGTTGCAGCAAACTCGATCTGAGGGAAGGCAGGAGATGGTGGTGCATTGTGGGTAGGAAGAGGAGCTCGGAGCAGATGCTAGAAAATAATTTGACGGCTCGGATCCGAATACCCACAGGTTGCAGAAAAATGAAGTATAACTACTCAGATGAAACGTTATGGTGAGTACATAACTTCTTTTTCTTGCTATTATGTCTGATCAGAAGCAGAAATCAGGTTTTAAGAGGTGTAGCTGTGGGCAAAAAATGTCCATTATGAATACACATGTTTTGCTTGGGGCCAGTACATTTAGAAGAGGATTGCTCTATCTGCCACTCCTTCAGCGGCAGGGTTCTATTAGAGAGGCGAAGGAAGTTGGTTGATAGAGGGCTGTTGAAGCCAGACTTTCAGGAAGCATTGGTCAAGGCCGACCAGACCTCCAAGTCTTTAAAGGGGTCGAAGTCTTCAAAGGTGTCCTTGGAACCCAGGTCCTTGGTTACGAGCACCTCTGTGAAGGTGCGGTCGCCGTCTCTTCAGTCTTCGGAGCCGTGCACAGAGCTGATATCTCAGAGCCAAACCCCAATGCTGGAGCCGGTGTTAGAGGTTTTAAAGTCACCGATCCTTAGGTTGGTGGCTTCTTCGGCTCCTTCTACCCGTTCTTCGGGGACCCTTTCAGACGATGTGGACCATGTGGTACAGAGGCTCTTAGAGAACCTGGCTTTGGCCAAATTACTCTTGGCTTCGTCCTAACTAACTTCAAAGCCTGCGACCGTTCCATTGGCTGTTACTACTCCTCCGAGGCTAGCCAAGCCTTCAGAGCCGGAAGGAGAAGATCTGATGGTTGTGGAACCCTCGGAGCCAAGGCCTGTCCCAGTGCCTTTGGCCCCATCGACCTTGATTTCTTCATTTCCTTTTGAAGAATCTCGGAGCCGACACTCCCTCGTCGGTTCCGGGGGGGGGGGGTTGAAACGATGCATCTGTTCCGACTCTTCCTCTCGGGGCTTCAGTGCAGATGAGCTTGGCTCCGTCCTCTGGTTCGGAGCCCGTGGTCTCTGCACAGAGGAGGTTGCTGTCTTCCTCGAAACCCGCGGATTCCTTGGTTCGAGACACCGGTGCCTTCAATGCCATGAGGAGGGTTATGTCTGCTAAGACCCTCACATCCTCGGATCTTTCCTCTTCCTTCCCTAAAGCGCTGCGGTCTGCCTCTACATCGCAGGTTCCTACCAAGCGTTGAGACCCAGAGCCTCACGTAACCCCATCAGGTGACCCCTGCTCTATTGAGACTTCACCAGATGCCCCCACTGATGAGGTTCCCAGAAAGAGATTGTGCAATAGGAGGCATTTGGACTCCCTTCAGGAATCCTTGACATCAGACACTGACTTAGAGGAATCAGAAGGGTCCCCCTCGGAGGATGTCTCCTTTGCAGACATCCTGGAAATACTAAAGCAGAGGGGTGATTGGCAGTCAGTTACCCCTACTGAGGATAAGTCAGTGCTCCTGAAGGCCTTTGGGTCTCAACCTTCCACCTCCTGGGTTACTCCGCCCTTTGACGAACTAATGGATTTGGTCACTCGACAGGCGTGTGAGTCTCCGGATTCCATGGAACCAGTCCCTCGGAGGCCTAACAAATTTATCACCTCCCCCCTAGACAGGACTTTTCTCACAAAGAGAGTTCCGGTTGATGGCATGGTGGTGGCAGCGGCCACCAAGAAAGAGATGTCAGAAACCTCTTTTGTCCATCCTCCTAATAGAGACTCTTGGACGGTGGACAGGTATGGGAAACTGTCTTTAGTTCTGCGACATTTGCCATGAGATCGCTTAACTATTTAACCCATTTCACCTGTCTTCAACGAGATCTCCTCATAGAGCTTGGAGATACTCTAAAGAGCAACACAGGTGATGCTGTCTCTGAGAAGGTGACGGCACAGCTTAACACCCTTAATTCTATTGTGAACTCATCCATGCGGCTCATTTCTTATGCAGCCGATGGGTCGAGCTGAGCAGGAGGTTCAGCGATAGCTCTGCGGAGACCATCCTGGATGTGCTTATGCTGTTTTGCAGAAGCCTTCAAGTCTTCCTTTGTCAACACCCCATTTGATGAGACTTCCCTGTTTGGGCCCAAAGTCAAGGAGACTCTCACTAAGTGTGAGCAGGAGTGAAAGACTCTATCTGCTGTAGTAGTCCGATGTTCTTCGTGTTTCACTGTTGCAGTCATTACATTTGGGTAATCTGCTGGCAGGATGCCCTCAGTCGGCCTGAATATCAAAGTCTTGGGTCCTGCGTTGGTTGCTGTCTTTTTTCTTCCATGACATCAGGTCGTCAGGGGTATAAAACATGCAGCTGATGCCATTTTCTTCAGTCTTTCTTGCTGCCTGAAGCAGAAGCGGTTTGCAAGTGCCGGTCGGCCGACGCCTGAAATTTTCGCATTCGAGTTTCAGAACCAAAGTCTTCAATTAAAGCTAAGTACCCCGTTGGGGAAAGTTTTTCTTGCTCCTTACCGATGTCAATAAAAGTTAATAATTGCATTACTTGTGGGAAGCAAATACCTCATAAGGATTTTCATTTGTACTGTATTCCTTGCCTAGGCCCATATCGTAATGTGCCTTGCTGTCGGGTTTGTGTTAGATTTAACCAACACACCATTAAACGTCGGTATATCTTTGCTTTAAAATATTTTGGAAACGGATTTAATTACCCTGAAATGTCATCGGATAGCAATCCCACTACCAGATTCCACAAAAAACGCAAAGAAAAGGACAGAGACAGACCGTCGAGGTCCAAAACCGACGACGAAGCTTCTCCTAAGCCAGTCGCCGGTACTCAGTGAGGCACTTTCACAGCCCCTGATACCCGCTACTTTTGAGTCATAGGCCTCTACCAAGACCCATGCGGAGTCCGGTATGCTGCGAGATTCACAGAGTATTGTACCCGTGGATGTCTCTCCCTCAGATTGGTCCGGAGCCATTGAGCAGGCATCGGCTTCTGAGGGTGTTTTCAGGCCTCAACATTTCTATATAAAATCGACGCCAGCTTCAAAAACAACTTCTAAGGCTAAAAAAACGATGCATGAGCCACGTGCTCAGGCCTCTATGTCTAAAAAACAGATGATCAAAATGGCTGAGGACTTAATTACCTTGATCAGGGGTGTCCCCCCCCCCCCCCCGATAATAGGCCTAGGCAAGACACTGATTGAGTCTTCAGATCAGGTTTCTATTTCTTCTGATTCCTCTTCTGATCAGGAATTTTCTATACCACCCTATGAGGATTCAGATGCAGAAGAATCCATCCCATCTGCATCTCCTCCTGAAGATTATTCTTTTGGAGAAACCTTGTATACTTCAGGGGAATATTTTCATTGGGAGAGTCAGGATTTCTCGGAATCAAAAAAAGAGGCTTAGGGATTTCCTCCTTCTTCCTCAGCATAGGCATTTGGCTATACCTCCTGTATTAGACATTGATGTTGATGTGTTTTCGGATTCAAGCATGGCTTCTGGTTCCCTACCTTTGGCTCCTAGTAAGCCAGACAGATATTACAGGGTTCCTGACTCCCAAAAATCATGCTGCTGATCCTGAAACTATCTCACAGGGGTCCCAAAGGTGTAAAGGCCTCTGCAGCCAAGAATCCTACCCCTTCTAATAGAGATTCCAGGGCGCTGGATAGATGGGGAAAGAAGGTTTATACGTCTGCAACCTTGGCATTTAGGGCCTTCATATGCTTAAATATCAACAGCATGTTATGGGATTATTAAAACAGAAAATGATGTTGATTTCTGAATGTGTGGAAAATAAAGAATTACAGTAATTATTGCATGCAGCACAACAGGTTGGAAAGCATACTTTGCGATGTGGTTTTGATTCCTTGGAGGCCTCTTGCAGGGCCGCAGTTACTGGATCTGTGATTAGAAGGCATGCCTGGCTCAAGGAGCAAAATCTGCTTGATCATGTTAAAGATAAATTGCTGGATGCACCTTTACAGCATGATACTCTGGTAATAAGGCAGAAGAGGTTTTAAAGAAAATGGAAGACAAAGCTAAATCTATGGAAACTGTAAAAGATTTCTTACAAGTGCAGCCACCCAGATTCAGTAGACACTAGCCTACTAAAAATTGGTCCTTTCCTGTGTCCAACAGAGCCTCACAGGGCAAATCCAGGTGCTCAAAAGGCACTAAGATACCAATCACAGGGTTCTTACAGGTCAAAGCAATGGGGTGCCTCAACCTCCAAATCTAAGCAATGGGGTGCCTCAACCTCCAAATCTGGAGGAAACGAAACACAATCCTACAGTAAGCAATCTCAATGACTTCCCTCTACCATCACCAAGCACTTATCTTTTGGCAGCCCCCTTGGGGGAAATTAGCACTTCATGCTCAAAATTGGCAGTTAACCCAGGACAAGTGGGTATTAAACATAGTATCCCAGGGGTACAGATTTCATTTACATTCTTTGCCAGTTCCAAACGGTTGGCCAGATCTGCCACAAAATTAGTGGGCAGAGGCTCAGAAACAAGTTACTTCCCTCATGGATATGGGGGCTATTCAACCAGTACCAGAACAGGAAAAAGGACAAGGTTTTTATTCAAGACTGTTCCTGGTACCCAGAAAAGACAATACCTGGCGTCCAATACTGGATTTATCAATTTTGAACACATTCTTGGACATCCCAAAATTCAAAATGCTGACTTTACAACAGCTTCTGCCCATGCTGGGCAAGAACGCTTGGCTAGTGACTCTAGACTTAAAAGAGGCATGCCTGCATATCCCAATAAGGGAATCGTGCAGAAGATACCTCCACTTCAAGGCAGAGTTTTTGCATTACCAATTCTCTGCACTGCCCTTTGGCTTATCTACTGCACCCAGGGTCTTTACAAAGTGCCTGGCACCAGTAATTGCATTTTGCAGACAAAGAAGCATACAAATCTGTCCTTACTTGGACGACTGTCTCATTGAAGCAGAAAACAAGGACATTCTTCTTCAACATCTGGCATTTGTAAAAAGGCTTCTAACATGCCTAGGGTACACAATAAACTAAAATAAATCACAGCTGGTATCCTCTCAAAAATTACATTCTTGGGTGCAAGCTTGAATACAATTGCCCAGATGGCTTACCTTACGCCAGACAAACAAAGGCAACTGACTATTTACTTCAAACAGATGGCAACAAAAACCCAGTTATCTGCAAGACGAATTCTGCAGGCTTTGGGGTTCATGGCATCCTGCATTCTACTAATTCCATATGCAAGACTGCATATGAGGAAACTGCAGTGATATTTAAAAAGTTTATGGAGTCAACATTGTCACAAAACAATGATTCCTCTCATTCCCTGCCTACAACAGGAGTTTCTTTGGTGGGCAGAGACATTTCACCAAAACATGGGACAGTCTTTCACTCTACCCCCTGCCTCCCAAACCCTCACTACAGACTCATCAGACTATGCTTGGGGGGGGGGGGGGATCCCCACCTGGCGGGGAGATGCATTCAAGGCATATGGAGCCCAAATCAAATGCATCTGCATATAAACCAGAAAGAGATGTTAGCTGTTCAGAATGCTCTGACAGCCTTCAAGGACTTACTTCATCCCGGACAACTACTGATAAAGACGGACAACACCACGGTTATGTGGTACGTAAACAAGCAGGGGGGGGTACACATTCCTACCCCCTTTGCAGACTAGCCATGGCATTGTGGGACACAGCCATGACTTACCAAGTACATCTTCAAGCTCAATTCCTGCCAGGAAAACAAAATATTCTGGCAGACGACCTAAGCAGAAATCTTATGGACCCTCACGAGTGGAAACTGGATCCACAAGTCTTCAGCATGATAACCGAGAAATGGGGGAGTCCAGACATAGATCTTTTTGCCTCTCCCCAGAATTATCAGTTGGACAAATTCTGCGCAAGGGCTTATCACAGACAAGCGTGGAAAATGGATGCCCTATCCTTCAGTTGGAAAAACCTATCAGTCTACGCCTTTCCTCCTCTGCCTCTTCTCCCCAAGGTCTTACTAAAGGTCAGACAGGAAAAAACAATAATGATCCTAATTTTCCTGGACTGGCCTCGCCAGCACTGGTACCTAATTCTAAGGAATATGTTTCAACTCCCTCCTTGGTAATTGCCTCAAATACCTCATCTAATGTCTCAGCAGAGCAATCAAATTCTGCACAATCAGCTCCAAACTCTGAACCTGGCAGAGTGGCTGATCATGTAATTATTTAAGCAACACCTCTCAGTAAATCTGTAATGGATGTCATTTTGGAAGCCAGAAGGCCTAGTACTAGAAAATCTTATGCTTCTAAATGGAAGAGATTCTGTGCTTGGAACCAAGCACAAGGAACGGACACAGCAAAGCCAAATATTCCTCAGATTTTACAATACTTGACTGAGATACTTGACAAGGGCCTATCTTTTTCATCAATAAAAATCCATGCCTCTGCCATCTCGGCTCATTACAACACAGAGCCTCCCATCTTTTCTCATCCTCTGCTAAAACAGTATCTTAGATGGGCCAAAAATTTAAGACCTCCCAGAAGATCACAAACTCCTGCATGGGACCTCGATTTTGTGCTGGAAAAGCTCACCCTGCCTCCTTTTGAACCAGCAGCTACTGTGGATATAAAGTTTTTATATCTTGGAAAACCACTTTCCTTCTGGTAATCACTTCAGCAAGAAGGGTTTCAGAACTACAGGCCCTCATGGCTGTGGAGCCTTTTATTACATTTTACCTGGACAGGGTGTCTCTCAGGACCAATCCTTCCTTTATGCCTAAGGTGGTATCCAGTGTGGTTCCTAACCAAACTATTCACCTGCCAACTTTTTTCCCAAATCCGCAGAACAAGGGGGAGCGGATTCTGCAATCCTTGGACGTACACAGACAACTAAGATTCTACTTAAACAGGACCAAATCTCTAAGAAAGTCTGAGCCGCTGCTGGTGGCATTTGCTGCAGGATCAGAGGGGAAGGCTATTTCAAAGCAGACTATTTCAGAGTGGATAAGCCACTGCATTCGTTTCTGCTACTTACATCATGGTAAACTGGTGCCCAAGGGAATCAGGTCACATTCCACCAGGGCTGCATCTACCTCAGCAGCTTTTCTCAGAGGAGTTCCAACCAAAGACATTCTAGAAGCTGCTACTTGGAGCTCTGTTCATACATTTACAAAGCATTATCGTTTGCCTCTCTTCTCTAAGTCCAGGGCAGGCTTTGCCACTGCGGTTCTGCAGGGCCTTATAGCCGCTCCTAATGCTATTTAGTTCCAGCCTCCCATCCATAGCTTTGGGATTCTACCCAAATGTAATGACTGCAACAGTGAAACACGAAGGACATAGTACAGTTGTGTGCACTTACCATAAAGGTAGATGTTCGAGTGTATTCACTGTTGCAGTTTGGGTTACCCACCCGCCAGACCCCTTTCTTCTTTATTATTATACCTCTTCTCTCCTTCATTATGCTCAAAAGCCTTTGTGGTGCATTTGCTTTTAGTTCAAAGTAAATTTTTTGTGTTCTAAAGTTCATTGTGTGTGTGTGTGTGTGTGTGTGTGTGTGTGTCTATATATATATATATATATATATATATATATATATATATATATATCTAATCTATATATATATATATATATATATATATATATATATATATATATATATATATATATATATTTTTTTTTTTTGGTCCCCATTTGGGGGGCACCTGACATCTGGGGCAAGAAAAACTGATTAAAATGGCATTGGCTGCATGTTTTATGCCCCTGACGACCTGACGTCATGGAAGAGGAGACCGCAATCGACGCAGGACCCAAGACTTTATTATTCAGGCCGACTGAGGGCAACCTGCCAGCAGATTACCCAAATGTAATGACTGCAATAGTGAATACACTCAAACATCTACATTTATGGTAAGTGTACACAACTGTACTTTCCTAATACCAAAGAAAGAAATGCTTGAAGACCAGTTTCAGATCTTTCTTTCTTATACCCGTTTATGATAGTACCCAAATTCAAAATTATTTCACTTCACAACCTGTTACCTTTTCTTCTTTTTTTGAGTTTAACTGAATACAACAGAACTTTCTAGTAATCATCCAAGAGAACAATTTGTCAGTATATTCAGGGGTCAAATTATACGGGCTATAAGAATGACCTCCGTATATTCTGAGATGTTGGAAGAAGTTACATTTACCATTTTTCTTTAGAGACAGAGGTTATGACCTAAATATGGTGAACCGTATATGTAAAACTATTACAGGAGAATGGGGTAAAAAATATATACCCCTATTGGGTTACAAATTACATATGAGTAACCATAATAGTGTAAAACAGGCACAAGATACTACACTTCCTACTACTGATTATGGAAGAGCTTGCGTCTTGGAATACGGCCCACATATTAGTAAAATTAAGAGGATTATAATCAATAATTGGAAAATAATTGCCAGATCAAGAAATTGCTAAAATATTGGGATCTCAACCAGCTTTTGTTAATAAAATGGGTCGGAATATAAGAAGTTATCTTGAAGGAGGAGACATTTGTAAACACTTGATATATAGGAAGACCACCAACTGTGGGAACTGTAAACAATGCCATGCCATTTTAGATGACTGTAGTGTCACTTTGGACAATATACATAAGACGCATATAAGATTTGTTAGTGGAAATTGTAACACCAGATGGGTTGTATATTTGGCCAAGTGCACAGCCTGTTCCGGATTTTACATAGGTAAAATGGAAAGAAAGTTGAGCAAACATATATATGCCCATTTATATAGCATTAAGACAAGAGATGAGAAAAATGCCTTGTATAAACACGTTAAAAAACATGGACACACTCATACATTCAAATTTGCTATTCTTGAAAGTATTTTATTGGAATCTAGAGGGGGAAATTTCAAAGGACTATTGTCCTACAAAGAAATATGTTGGCAGTTATATACAGATGCTTCGACTGCACCAGGATTGAATGATTTCATCACTGTTAAGCCAGCATTATTAATTTAATTCCAATAAATTATTTTAAGATCAAGTATTTAAATAATTTTAAGTATTTGTTAGATAACAAGCAGTATGGCAACATTGGATTGATTTTTATTTTTTATTTTTTTATTGCCATCAAGTTTTGATATTGTGTATTGTTGATATTAGTATTGAATGTATTTAGCACTCGTTATTTACTATCATGACATTGTAATGATATTATGTGTATATAGCTTTAAAAATTCAAACTCAAATGTAGCGCTTTTTGCGCCAAAAAAGTTATTTAAATGATAGTTACAAATCAGTGGAGTTCTGAAGAAGCTTGCGTTTCAGCGAGTGAAAGCACTTAACTTTTAAATTAATAAATTTCATGTTATTTTATTTCACCGCTTGGTACAGTTCTTTTGCTTGACCAGGTTGGTGTCTCAAGACACTTAGAAGGAGTAGCGTTCTGTTGGTTTTTTGAACGCTTAGCTTTTGGATTTATTTCCTTTTTTGAGTTTGATGGGAAGATTAAACTTAAAAGATGATTATCACATCCCTATTCGTCCAGACTTCAGACATTTCTTAATGTGACCCAAACACACTCAACCTTATCAGTTCTCTGCCTTGCCTTTTGGACTATCTGCTGCACCAAGAGTGTTCACAGACTGTCTAGTCGTAGTTATAGCTCATTGCAGGCTTCATGGTATCCACAATTTTCCCTATTTAGATGACTTGCTTATCTTTGCGGAGTCTTTTTCAAAGTGTCAGGAATCTCTCTTGTGTGAGAGATCTCTTACTTGCACTGTGATTCCAAGAGAACATTCAAAAGTCTTGACTCCTTCACACAGGACTGCATTCCTGGGATGTCAATTAGACACCTCAGTTAAAAGAGCTTTTCTTCCAGTGGAAGGAATAGATGTCCTTATGTATCACTGTTGCAGCATTCTTTACAAACCCAATTCCTTGCCAAAGGTAGCCCAGTGTCCATCCAGTATACCAAAGCCTTAGGATTTTGTGGATGTTGAATGTCGCACACGTTTTCCATTTAAGGCGTGAGGCATAAACGTGATGTATGGACGTATAGACATGAGAACTTCTTTGCTGCCAGTCCAAATGCTCTCATTGATTGTTGGTCTGAATGCTGCTGCTTCTAAGCTATGTTTCAGATAAGTTACCCATTGGGGTTTCTTAACTATTTTTGCATTTATTTTTTGAGAGTTGACATGTCATCTGGAAAGGGAAAGTGTCACTGTGGGAGGCAGATTCCCCATCAAGATCATCGCAAGCGGTGTCTTTTCCATTTGGGTGCTTCTTGCAGCCAGAAACTGTGTTCTGTCTACCAGGCGTTTGTCCCCGAGACCCTATATAGTCGTGTTTACTGTGTCGTAAATTGCTGAAGCAAGGTGCTGTGGTGGAGTCTTCCCGTCCTGAAGGTCAGCCCCCTGCCAAGAAAAAGGCCAAAAAATTCAGGTCTGATTTGGCTGCCACCCCCCTGCCCCAGACATCTTTCTCGAGGCTGGTGAAAGGCCAGAGGATCTCCTGGTTGATGTATCAGATTCATCTGCTGTGACCCTGTCAAGAGGCCATCATGGATCTGACTTGCACGATCTTGGAGACTCTGCAAACTTCTGCTCAATATATAAAGCTAGACTCCCCAAAATCATGCTGGTGACTCCCTGTTGGCCCAGTGAGTATTGTTTCCCCCTTCATGTAGCCAGGGGCAGTCACCACTTGTTACCTCGCAGGGTGGACCTTCTCACACAAGACAAGGGGTCTCTGATCCATCCCCCCTTGTCCACTGTTCATTGGACACTATGGGTGATGGGGTTTAGATCCCTTTAAGGCAACTTTTTTTCTAAGAAGGTGCTTAAGGTTTTGCAGGAGGCCAGGAAACCTACCACCAGGAAGAATTTTGTCCAAATGGAACAGATTTTGTCTGGTGCCTTTCTTGTATTCAGGCTCCATTTTCTGTAGAGATCCCTCTGGATGTCCTTCCATTAAACTGTTGCAATATTCATTACACTAGGGTTTCTCTGCTAAGGGTGGCCCAACATGTGGCCAGTATACCAAAGCCTTTAGGTTGCCCTACATAATGCTGCACATCACATGTATGCTCCTTGCATAGCATAGGGCATAAAGGTGATTTCCAGACATACCATCCTCAGAACTTATTTGCTTCCAGTCCAAACCCCATCTCTTGATCATTGGCCTGAATGCCCATTCCATTGCTGGTTCACCAAGCCGTTGAAGATAAGTGTCACATTTGGGTGTTTTGTGTGTTATTTTTTCTTTTATTCTTTGGTGTTTGAGGGGATTCATGTCATCCAAGAAGAGTAAATGCCAGTGTGGGAGACAGATTCCCTATGAAGACTGTCACTATCCAGTGCTTGTTTTGCCTTGGTGCTTCCCACGACCATACATCCTGTTCAGTCTGTCAGGCCTTTGTTCCCAAGACCGTCCATAGTAGCCTTTCTACATTGACATTTTATCTAGAGAATCAGTGTATTAAGCTCTTAGCTAAAGACATTATGGAAGAAGCTTCTTGCTCCAAGGGGCTACTGTCCAGGTAGGAGGTGGTCAAATCTAGGCCGAATACTTTTGCTGTACAGCCTTTGCTGGGTGTCCCTCTTGAGGTAAGTGATAACCCGGAGGTTTGTCCAGCTTCCTTGTTGGATTCTTCTGCTGCAACCATGTTGCCGTCGGCATTTGGTGTTTAGGGGGATCTCCAGCTGATTATTTCTGAGGGGCCTAGGGGTGTTCCTCAGACTTTATTCAGAGAAAAGATCCCTATGACCATTATTGAATGTTGTCCTGGACTAGACTTCTACATTTCATAAGGCGGACGTCCCTTTAAATTAAAAGCAGAAAACTAAACATATTGCTTCAGCTCCTAAGGGCCAATAGAGTGAATGGCAAAATTTCACTCCGGGGTTGTTTAATGCTTTGGTTTTAAAAACCTCCTCATGGCGTCTTAGTTCCACCTCTTTCTTGGTCCTCTACTCCCATTAAAATGTCTGGGAACAAGATTCCTCTGAAGGGGTGGCAGTTTCAGATGAGGAATCCCTTGCTTACTCCTTTGTTTCCCTCTAGATTATGGGTCTGAGGAGGAATCTACTGGTCCTAATATTTCTTTTGAGGATTTTTTTTTTTGGGGGAGTTGGCAGTCTCTAGGATGATGGAGCTTTTTAAATGGGATTGGTGCTCAGGTTTCTGAAGTGCAGAAAAGGTATTATGAGCTTGTGCAGATGGGCTCTCCCAGGAGATTTTGCTGTACCGCCTGCTCTGGCTGCATTGTTAGATGCCTTTTCTAATGCTTCTAAGATTTCTGATTCCCAGTCCCCTGCTCCCAAAAACTCTATAGGTTTTATAGGGTGTCTGACGACTGTAAATTTTGTTATAAGTGCCCTTCTGTTGACCCTTTGGTGGTGTCTGTGGCTTCTAACAAGACATTTCAGTTGCTTCCTTCTCCAAACTTATTGCTTTCTGACAAAGATAGCAGAACTATGGAAAGGCTGGGGAAAAAAGGTTTACACCTATGCTACTTTAGCTTTAAGGTTATTAGACCCACATGTCAGGATACATGTTTGCTCTTCTTTTCTAGACCTGTCAGATAATTTCTGATCTTCCAGACTCTGAAGGAAACACTTATGCCCTTTCTTTGTTAGGGACTTCCTCCAAGGTGTGTCATCATTCCATCAAGTGTAGTTATGATGTAGCAGATGCTCCATCTAGGGCTGCTGCCTTTGGGTCTGTGATGAGGAGATGTCCTTGGGTCCATCTTCAACCTTTGCCTGATGATATTAAGGCAAAGTTGATGGATGCTCCTCTGGACAATACACTTGTTTGGCAAAGCTGCTGCTGATTTGTTTAGGTCCCTTCAGGATAAGGGGAAGGCTTTACAGGAACTTAAACATGTTTTTGTTACTCTTGTACCCAAGTTTCAGAGAAATTACCCCCAATAAACCAGCCTTTGTTTGTAGGCAGTCTTGCCCTCTTCCAAGGGCAAGAAAGGTGGCAAGCGGGCTTCTCCTGCTAAAGCTACTCAGACTTCTGTGCCCCAGAAATCTCCTTTTCCTGATGATCCTATTCTTCCCAGCCGCATTCCTCTCAGTTTGCCTTTCTCTATCTCTCCCGGTTTGGTTAAAGATTACTGAGGACTCCTGGGTTCTGTCCTTTATCTGCCAAGGGTATTTCATGGTTTGGAAATCTTTTCCCCTTTTATGGGAATTCCTTGACCCCCTTAGGAACAGCTGTCCTCCTTTCTAGGCATGCTTCAGGATCTCTTGACTCAGGGTACTATTTAAGAAGTTCCAGTTTCCCAAAGGGTGAGTAGGTTTTACTCCAGAATGTTCATAGTATCCAGGAAAGAGAGTACTTTGGAGACCTGTTTTAGAAGTCTCTCGTCTAAATACTTTTCTGAAGGTTCCCTCTTTTCGAATGTTGTTCCTTCAGACATTTTTCCCTCGTTTGGTTCCTCAGGCTTACATGGTGTCTCTGGATCTCAAGGATGCTTATCTCCGTATCCCAATTCATCCCCTTTTCAGGAAATTTTTTACTTTTGTATGTTGCTTCCTGGCATTTTCAGATGTTCATCATGCATACAGCTGCAGTCATAACAGATGGGTTCTCCTGCCGTCAGGCGGGTCCTCGGTCGGCCGAATTCCAAAGTCTAGGTCCGGCGTCAGTTGTCGTCGCCTCTTCCCTGACGTCAGTACGACAGGTGTATAAAAGAACCAGCAGACGCCATTTTCTTCAGTCTTTCTTGCCGCGTGGTGCTTGAAGCAGAAGCAGTTCGCAAGTGCCGGTTGGCCAGCTCCTGAGATTACGAATATTTCTCAACCGAAGACTTCTATAAAGCTAAGTACCCCGTTGGGGAAACTTTTCTTGCCTCAGACCGATGTCAGACAAAGTTAATAATTGCATTTCATGTGGGAAACAAATACCGCATAAGGATTTCCATTCCCTCTGTATACCTTGCTTAGGCCCAGACCACGACGTCTCGGCCTGTCTTTGTGCTACATTCAACAGACGCACTATTAAGCGTCGGGCGGAGTTCGCCCAACACTATTTTGGCAAAAAGTTTAATTACAACATGTCGTCGGATACTCCGACTCCAATTTTGAGTAAACGACGTAAAGATAAGGATCGACATACGAGGTCCACGACTTCTACCGACACCACGCTAAAGCCGACTACATGTGCTCCGGTTCTCAGCGAGGCGCCTACGCAGCCCCTGACTACCGATGACACTTCATTAGCGGTGTCTTCTGTGCCCGAGGTCGCAGGCTCTTCGGCCCACACCCCGACTACAGATACCGAAGTCACTCTTGGCGGGGAAACTCAGAGTTCAGACAGGCCTGCCACCTCTCAAGGTGTCTTCAGGCCTTCTTCTTTTTCCATTAAGGCTTACACTAAATCTAAAGCAGCCATGCATTCTAAAAGACAAGCTCCACAGGGCCCCTCTCAGGGCCCCATGCCTAAAAAGCAGATGCTCAAAATGGCTGAGGATTTGATTACTCTTTTCAGGGGTTCTCAACCCCCCCCCAGACAAAAGGCCCAGAGTGCAGGAAGAATACCTTTCCTCGGACCAGGCCTCCATTACTTCAGAGCATTCTGAGGACCAGGAACATTCTTACTCCCCTTTCGAAGATTCTGATGCAGAGGAGTCCATGCCCTCTGTCCCCCCCCCCCCTGAGGATTACTCTTTTGGGGAAACCTTGCATACCTTAATGGAACACTTCCACTGGGAAGGCCAAGAGTACTCCTACTCCAAGAAAAGGCTCAGGGATTTCCTCTTGCTCCCTCAGCACAGGCCTCTGGCTATACCTCCTGTCTTAGACATACTAGATGATGTGTATTCAGAGGCCAGCCTTAACCCAGATTCTTTACCTCCAGCTCCAGTCAAGCCTGACAGGTATTACCGGGTTCCTGATTCACACCAATTCCTATACAAAAGCCATGCGGCTGACCCAGAAACTATTTCACAGGGTCCCAAGGGTATTAAGGCCTCCACTGCCAAAAATCCATTACCTTCAGAGAGAGATTCCAGAGCTTTAGAAAGGTGGGGAGAAAAGGTATACACCTCGTCCGCTTTATCCGTGAGGGCATTAAACTGTCAGTTCCATATGTTAAAGTATCAACAGTTTTTGTTATCTCAGTTGAAAAGCAAAATGTCACAACCTGAACAACCAGACTTGAAGGAGTTGCAGGATTTGTTGCATAGTGCAGAGCAAGTGGGTAAACATACCTTGCAATGTGGTTTTGATGCTTTAGAGGCCTCTTGTAGAGCTGCTGTTAGGATCAGTCATATGTAGACATGCTTGGCTCAAAGAGCAAACCTTGCCAGATCATGTCAAAGCTAAATTACTAGATGCACCTCTTCAAAAGGATGTATTGTTTGGTGTTAACGCTGAGGAGGTATTAAAGAAAATGGAGGAAAAGGCAAAATCAATGCAAACAGTGAAAGATTTCCTACAGGTACAACCGCCACGTTTCAGTAGAAATTGGCCTTCAAAAAAATTGGTCCTTTCCAGCCACGGACAGACCTCAAAGAGGTAGATACAGGCGCCCGAGAGGTAGAGGCCAATCTCAAGGATCATTTAGAGGCAGACAATGGCAAACACCTACACCAAGAGGGGGTGAGGATAGTTCACAGCCATTCAGAAAGCAGACCCAATGACTTTCCCCTTTGCATGCCAAGCAAGGCTCAAATGGCAGCACCTTTAGGTGGAAAACTGGCATTATTTTCGAAAAATTGGCATATTGTCACAAAAGACAAATGGATCCTGGACATTATAGACAGAGGCTACAGATTCCACTTTCACACCCTTCCAAAAATGTGTAAAAATGTGTAGAAACAGGCAACCTGATGTCCAGATAGTCAATACTAACCACAGGAAACAAAGTCCAAGTTTCTTCTTTAACGTAAAGTATTTTATTTTTCAAAGACAACGTTTTGCCGTGACCCTGTCACAGCTTCCTCAGAAGAAGACAAGTAAAACAGCTAAACTGGTCTGTTCAAATACTCAGTTAACAGGAAGTGACAAATAATTGCACTTCCTGCACTAATTTGACTCAATAAAAATAATGAATAAAATCATGAATAATCATAAAACTCCATTGAATTATCTATAAATATTGTATGATAAAGACAACATAAAATGTTCTTACTAGTGCATTTACATTAACATTGTAAAATTATGCATTAAACACACAAAATAATGTACATATAGGCATTACCTAAAGTAGCTCCTTAGTTTAAGAACACATGAAATGTTACAGTTCTCATTGAGGCCATCTAGCCTAAATGCATCTAAATTCAACTGCCATAAAGTTCGACACTCAAGAACTATCTGAAAGGGCCTCCCTATCGGTTAAAGGTACTTGATCAATACCCATAAAACAAAAGAGTGGTCAGGGTTACTGCTAACATGTTTTGCTAAGGCATTCTCTAAAGAGGTTTTTATGGCATAAAGGTGCTGGTATATTCTCTCTTTTAGTTTACGATTGGTTTTCCTATGTAAAGGAAGGGCAGGAATTACACAAAGCAATGTACACCTGACTTTGAATCACAAGTAATCCTCTGCTTAATGTTGTATTTTTATTCCTAACTATAAAGGAATTTCCAGTTCTCATCACTTTACATGTTGCAGCATCCACATTTAAATGAACCTCTAGGTCTTATGTGACCATAAGTGTTAGAAGTATGCTGTAAAGTTCTTTCAAATTATTACTTCTCCTGTAAATTACATAGGCGCTGACCTAACTTGTCAATCAAGTTAACGAATTAATAACTAGTGGCCAGTTTTTAAGATAATGGCCCAAATTCCTGTTGAATTCAAGTTAAATTGGGTTATAAAACTTAAAGAAAAGTTTCTCTGCTGATTTAGTAAGGAATTTTGGTGTGCTAATTCATTATCATTAGTAGACCTACCTACATTAGATTGATCAAGTAGTGGTTTATACAACCCCTTTGTTCTTTTAGTGTCAACTTCATTTATAAGCCCTTCTAAAAGAGGACAGGGTATCCAGCGGTTTATAAACATACCTTTCAAAATTGGCACTCAGCTTTAAAAGCTGTAAGTGCTACACATCCTGCCTGCACCAGTTGTCCTTTGACAATAGATTTTTTCTGCCTAGGTGGATGTAGACTAGTGTAGTGCAGGAAAGAGTTGCAGTACGTCTGTTTCCTGAAAATGCCAGACAAATAAATCTCTTCATCTACTTCTTTAGTTAGTCTCACGTCTAAGTAGTCTGTTTCTATTGTTGAAAACCTATAAGTAAATTTTAACCATTGTGTAGAATTGTTCAAATAGTCTACAAAGAGTTTTGCTTCAACTTCATTCCCTAGCCTTTTGGGAAAACCTTTATATACTATCTAATGAAACTGTAATGCAGAAGATAAAATATTACACTAGGTTTTTGGACGACATATTTATGAAGGAATGAAGTTGAAGCAAAACTCTTTGTAGACTATTTGAACAATTCTACACAATGGTTAAAATTTACTTATAGGTTTTCAACAATAGAAACAGACTACTTAGACGTGAGACTAACTAAAGAAGTAGATGAAGAGATTTATTTGTCTGGCATTTTCAGGAAACAGACGTACTGCAACTCTTTCCTGCACTACACTAGTCTACATCCACCTAGGCAGAAAAAATCTATTGTCAAAGGACAACTGGTACGTGCAGGCAGGATGTGTAGCACTTACAGCGATTTTAAAGCTGAGTGCCAATTTTGAAAGGTATGTTTATAAACCATGGATACCCTGTCCCTCTTTAGAAGGGCTTATAAATGAAGTTGACACTAAAAGAACAAAGGGTTGTATAAACCACTACTTGATCAATCTAATGTAGGTAGGTCTACTAATGATAATGAATTAGCACACCAAAATTCCTTACTAAATCAGCAGAGAAACTTTTCTTTAAGTTTTATAACCCAATTTAACTTGAATTCAACAGGAATTTGGGCCATTATCTTAAAAAACTGGCCACTAGTTATTAATTCCGTTAACTTGATTGACAAGTTAGGTCAGCGCCCCTATGTAATTTACAGGAGAAGTAATAATTTGAAAGAACTTTTACAGCATACTTCTAACACTTATGGTCACATAAGACCTAGAGGTTCATTTAAATGTGGATGCTGCAACATGTGTAAAGTGATGAGAACTGGAAATTCCTTTATAGTTAGGAATAAAAATACAACATTAAGCAGAGGATTACTTGTGATTCAAAGTGAGTGGTGTACATTGCTTTGTGTAATTCCTGCCCTTCCTTTTACATAGGAAAACCAATCAAACTAAAAGAGAGAATATACCAGCACCTTTATGCCATAAAAACCTCTTTAGAGAATGCCTTAGCAAAACATGTTAGCAGTAACCCTGACCACTCTTTTTGTTTTATGGGTATTGATCAAGTACCTTTAACCGATAGGGAGGCCCTTTCAGATAGTTCTTGAGTGTGTCGAACTTTTATGGCAGTTGAATTTAGATGCATTTAGGCTAGATGGCCTCAATGAGAACTGTAACATTTCATGTGTTCTTAAACTAAGGAGCTACTTTAGGTAATGCCTATATGTACATTATTTTGTGTGTTTAATGCATAATTTTTACAATGTTAATGTAAATGCACTAGTAAGAACATTTTTATGTTGTCTTTATCATACAATATTTATAGATAATTCAATGGAGTTTTATGATTATTCATGATTTTATTCATTATTTTTATTGAGTCAAATTAGTGCAGGAAGTGCAATTATTTGTCACTTCCTGTTAACTGAGTATTTGAACAGACCAGTTTAGCTGTTTTACTTGTCTTCTTCTGAGGAAGCTGTGACAGGGGTCACGGCGAAAACGTTGTCTTTGAAAAATAAAATACTTTTACGTTAAAGAAGAAACTTGGACTTTGTTTCCTGTGGTTAGTATTGACTATCTGGACATCAGGTTGCCTGTTTCTACACATTTTTACAAGTTTGTTTGCTCATTTTGACCCTTCCAAAATGAGAGGCATGCCAAACCTGCCACACAATCAAAGGGCAGAGGCACAAAACAAATTTCAGATCTCATGGACATGAAAGCTATTCAAGAGGTACCTGCACAAGAACAGGGTCAAGGTTTTTATTCCAGACTATTCCTGGTACCAAGGAAGGGCAAAATTGGAGACCTATTTTGGACCTATCCATCCTAAACACATATTTACTGCACTCAAAGTTCAAGATGCTCACATTACAGCAGCTTCTTCCCATGCTGGGCAAGGAGTCTTGGCTGGTGACATTGGACCTCAAGGAGGCATACCTGCATGTCCCAATCAGACAAGATTGCAGAAGATACCTCAGATTTCTTGCAGGTTCATCCCATTATCAATTCTCTGCATTGCCCTTTGGCTTATCTACTGTGCCCAGAGTGTTCACGAAATGCCTGGCATCAGTAATTGCCTTCTGCAGACTTCAAGGGATACAAATATACCCATATCTGGACGACTGCCTGATCCAAGCGGACAGCAAACACACACTCTTCTGAAACACCTGGCGTTTGTAATAATGTTGTTGAAATCTCTGGGATACACAGTCAACAAAAAGAAGTCAAGACTAATACCCTCTCAAACAATAATTTTCCTGGGTGCCAGCTTGGATACAAACACCCAGATGGCCTACCTCACGCCAGAGAAACAAGGGCAATTAACTCAATACTTCAGAAAACTGGCAACCTTCACCAGGCTGACTGCAAGGAAAATCCTGCAGGCTCTGGGATTCATGGCATCTTGCATCCTACTAATCCCATGTGCAAAGCTGCATATGAGGAAACTTCAGTGGTACCTAAAAAACTTATGGTCTCAACACAGCCACAGTTTGGAAGCAATCATACCACTGATTCCATGTCTTCAAAAGGAATTTCTGTGGTAGGCTCAAGCATGCCAAAGAAACATAGGTCTCCCATTCTGCAAGCCTCAAGCAAATCAAGTCATCACAACAGACGCCTCGGACTACGTCTGGGGGGCGCACATGACAGATCGGTGCATTCAGGGCAAATGGTCACAAAAAGAGAAGCACCTACACATCATTCAAAAGGAAATGCTAGCAGTAATAAATGCTATTATGGCTTTCAAAGACCTACTGCATCCAGGGCAGCTATTGATAAGAACAGACAACACCACAGTGATGTGGTACATAAACAAACAGGGAGGAACTCATTCATACCCCCTGTGCAGACTAGCCATGTCCCTTTGGAACACGGCTCTGGAATTGCAAATCCAACTTCAAGCACAATTCCTGCCAGGGAAGGAAAACACACTGGCAGACAACCTGAGCAGAAATATGACAGATCCACACGAATGGAAGTTGCATCCTCAAGTTTTTACAATGATAATTCAGGCATGGGGAAGGCCAGACATAGATCTCTTTGCCACCCACAGAAATTACCAATTGACAAAATTCTGCTCAAGGACCTTTCATCCACAGGCCTGGAAAGTGGACGCACTCTCTTTCAGTTGGACAACAATGACGGTTTATGCCTTTCCTCCTCTTCCACTGCTGGCCAAAGTTCTATTAAAAGCCAGAGCAGACAGACCAAAGATGATTCTCATTGCTCCAGACTGACCAAGACAACACTGGTACCCACTCCTGAGGAGCCTGACACATTCCCCACCATGGATCCTGCCTCTAATTCCTCTTCTACTGACTCAGCACAACTTCAAAACTCTTCACAGTCAGCTGAAAACACTCAATCTAGCCGCATGGAGGATTCCTTAAATTCACAGCAGACCCTCCACTCCAAGGAGGTGCAGGATGTCATTTTAGAGGCCAGAAGGCCTTCTACTAGAAAAGCCTTCTCTGCAAAATGGAAACGGTTTTGTGTCTGGAATCAGAAAAAGGGTCAGAATCCTGGAATACTGAATTTACCTCAAATACTGCAGTACCTAGCCGAGCTGCTAAGCAGTGGGCTTTCATTCTCCTCCATCAAAATCCATGCCTCAGCCATTTCTGCAGAGTACAACACTGATCCTCCTTTATTCTCTCACCCTCTCTTAAGACAGTTCCTCAGAGGGGCTAAGAATATAAAACCCCCAAGGAAGCAACCAGTACCGGCTTGGGACCTCAATTTCATTCTAGAAAAACTAACCCTGCCTCCTTTTGAGCCAGCTGCTTCAACAGATCTGCAATATTTGTCATGGAAAACAGCCTTCCTTCTAGCTATCACCTCAGCACGCAGGGTTTCGGAACTACAAGCCCTCATGGCTGTGCAGCCTTTCATCATTTTCCATCAGGACAGAGTTTCCTTACGAACCAATCCTTCATTTATGCCAAAGGTAGTATCCAGGGTAGCCTTGAATCAGGCTATCCACTTACCTACGTTTTACCCTAATCCACAAAACAAAAGGGAGAGGCTACTACATTCTTGGACATTCACAGACAGCTCCATTATTATTTGGACAGGACAAAGCCTTTCAGAAAATCAGAGCAACTCTGTGTCCTATGCTACAGGTGCTCAAGGGAAGCCTATTTCCAAACAGACAATCTCAAAATGGATAGCCCACTGCATACGTTTTTGTTACTCTTTTCATGGTAAATCTGTACCTACAGGCATCAGATCTCACTCCACAAGGGCCACAGCTACCTCTGCAGCTTTCCTCAGGGGGGTTCCTACCAAAGATATTTTGGAAGCAGCCACTTGGAGTTCTGTACATACTTTCTCCAAGCACTATCCCCTTCCTTTATACTCCAAAACTAGAGCAGGCTTTGCCACTGCAGTCTTGCAGGGCATCCTGGCTCCACCTAGTTCCACTTAGTGCCTACCACCCCTTTATTAGCTTTGGGATTCTACCCATCTGTTATGACTGCAGCTGTATGCACGATGAACATAGTACAGTTTTGTACCTACCATAAATGTAGATGTTCGAGTGCTAATACAGCTGCAGTCCAGGTTTCCCTCCCTCCTTCCCCTCTTGGGACAGGCCTTATGGCTAGCACCTCCTCATACAACCTCATTGGGGTATTCTTTTATGGTGTATTTGCTTGCAACTACTGTCTTTTGATTATATTGCATTTGCTTTACTACATAAATTTATGTATTGCCTTCCTTCTGGGGACACCTGACATCTGGGGCAAGAAAAACTGAAGAAAATGGCGTCTGCTGGTTCTTTTATATCCCTGTCGCACTGACGTCAGGGAAGAGGCGACGACAACCGACGCCGGACCTAGACTTTGGAATTCGGCCCACCGAGGACCCGCCTGACGGCAGGAGAACCCATCTGTTATGACTGCAGCTGTATTAGCACTCTAACATCTACATTTATGGTAGGTACAAAACTGTACTTTCTCTGCTTTGCCCTTTGGCCTTTCTACTGCCCCAAAGGTATCCACCAAGTGCCTCGCTCCTGTGATTGCTTCTTGCAGGCTAAGGGGGATCCAAGTCTTTTCCTACTTGGATGACCTCCTGTTTCAGGCATCCTCTCCAGAGATCTTGTTGCAAAATCTTCACTTTGTAGTCTTCCTTCTGCAGAACATGGAGTTCACTATAATTCTCAAAAAGACCTTTCTGACACCTTCTCAGGATCTTGTCTTTCTGGGATGCAGGATCCAAGCTGTTCCTATGCTGGCATCCCTGCCTCCTCCCAAGGCCCAAACTCTCTTTTCCTTTTTTTCAGTCCCTTCTTCCTCTGGCCTCTGTAACAGCAAGGGAATTTCTGAGAGCTCTGGTGTTCATGGCTTCCACTATTCCTGTGCTCCCTTTTGCCAGACTCCACATGAGAAAACTCAAGTGGTTTCTAAAGTCAGTTTGACCAGCATTCTCATCCCCTCAGTTTCCAAGTTCCTCTTCTCCCTTGTCTCAAGCAGGCACCCCAGTGGGTGATTCAGCAGCTGACTCGCAATCCAGGGCTCTGTTTTCTCTTAGCTATTCCTTCACAGGGGTCTATAGTATGTGATCGATTAATCTCTTTTTCGAATACATAATTGACACACATACAGCGAACGCTGTAAACCGTGAACAGCCACGTCCTCGAATTTTTTCCGCGGGGAAAAAAATTAATTTGGCAGTTATTGGGAATTGCCCTTTTCTTCAATGTAGAACAATCACAGAGTTGGTATATTTAGTTAGGGGGTGTGTGGGGGGCACAGCCCAAGTTTTTTTATTTTATGGCCACATGAATTTTTCCCCCAAAGAAAAAAATTTGAGGATGTGGCTGTTTGCGGTTTACAGCGTTCGCTGTATACATGCCGATTGTGTGTTCGAAGAAGAGATTCTTCAATTACATATATAGACCCCCTTCACAGGAGCTGTTCCCAGACACCTCAGATGTGGGATCGGGAGCAGCTTTCAGCTCCCTATGGATGCAGGGAGTCTGGTCGCCTCTTCAACAGAAAGACCACATCTTCAAGTATATAAGAGATATTCTGCTGGCTCTTCAGGCCTTTCATCCTCTTTTCTCCCCAGGACCTCTCAAGCTGTTAACAGATACCGTAGTAATGTGGTACATCAGTAAACAAGGGAGACGAGGTCTTATTTTCTTTGCCAGTTGGCATTCCCAGTGTAGGAACTAACTGTCTGGTTGCAAATGAATCTTCAGGCAGTGTACATTCCTTCATGTAAAAACATTGTGGCAGACTTTCTGAGCAGGTCCATAACTCAGTCCCATGAATGGATCTTTTTGCCTTCCCTCTGAACAGACAACTTCCTTTATTTTGTGACAGAATTCCAGGTCCTCTGGTATTGAAAGTGGGTGCCCTCTCTCTTTCTTTGAAGGAGCGTTTCTTTATGCTTTCTCTCCCCTTCCCGTCAATCCAAAAATCCTGTTCAGAATACAATTGTATGCTCCCAAAATCTTGTTGGTGACTGACTGTTGGCCGAGACAGCATTGGTTCCCTCCTCTTCTGCATTTAGCCAAGGGCAATCACCACAAGTTATCTCACAGGGTGGACCTCCTTGCACAAGACAAGGAATCTGTCATCTGTCCTCACCTATCTACTCTGCAACTGACATTGTGGATGATAGGATTTAGACTCCACATAGCCACATTTTTTAGCCACATTTTTTCTGAGGACATGCTTAGGGTCCTGCACGAGGCCAGGAAACCCACTACTAGGAAGTCCTTATACAAGTGGAAGAGGTTTTCTGTTTGGTGACTTTCTTGTAACCTGGATCCACTTTCTGTGGATTTTCTTTTGGTTCTCTCTTACTTCTCTGAATTGTTCAATGTTGGGCTAGCTTATTCTTCTGTTAAGGCCCTCTTATCAGCTGTTTAATTATCTGTCTTTATTACCTCTTTTAGCTTCTAGATTTGAAGCTAAACAATTCCTTAAAGGCATTCTTCATATTAGGCTTCCTAAAGCCTGTTCCTCCTCCCTGGGATCTTTGTTTAAATTAAAAAAAAAAAAGACATCTTTATTAAATTATCATGTATGACATAGGCCATGTTACATTTGTATAAATGACAATAAATCATAGCTACACAATCCCAGTTGCAAACATTATACATCCCAAACTTTGTGACACAACTGTAGTTGCAAACATTAAACAGCACTTTTAAGATATCCAGTCATTGTTAGTCAGCCTTTACATAGCTCATGCAAATCCTGCTGTCTTTAAAAATCTCTCCTCTGCATGTATTGATCCCACAGTTCCCATTTTTTCCAGTGCAATTTGCTGCTACCCTTTTGTAAAGATCCCAGTTCCAGTTGCTTTAAAACTGTTACTATCTTCACTAGTTCTAGTAAAGTTGGTTTAGACTTTTTCCATTTTCTAGTAGTTGCTTTTTTTGAGCATTTGTCATAAATAGACTCAGCAAGGCCTTACTATGTCTAGGCAAGTTCGAGTTTGTGTCACAGCTAAAAAATAATAATTTCCCTAGTCACTGCAACTTGCTCACCCAGCATATTTGACAGTGCAGTCTGCAGGGAATCTTTAAAGTCTACCAACTCATTACACTCAAGAAAATATGTTCCCAGTTAACTCTTTCTGCCCCGTCACACCTCCAACATTTGCTGTCTACTTGAGGAAAAATTCTTTGAAGTTTGCTTGAAGCATAAAATATCTATGCAAGCACTTCCAGGCAACAATCCGAAATCTTCTAGATTTTGTTGCATTTTTGGGAGACCTGCACATCTCCCCCATTGTTTCTTTATGAATTGCTTATTTGATCTGTCTTCACAGTCCTTCCTATCCTCCTCTGATTGATTCTTATAGTTACCAAACAATGTTTTATATGATCTACTAGTTATTCCTTTCTTAATGGCAACTTCTAGATTCTTCTAATCAGTGCTGGTCTTATGTTTAGGACCCCCACTATTTCTTTCTCTTTGCCTATACTCTGATATTAATCCTTGATATGGAAGGCAATCTTTACGGTGCAGTCCAAATTCTATTACCTACCCCTTTCCCTCTCTAGTTTTTTTTTTTTCTTCCAGTACCTTGGTTCTTGTGCCAGTTTTATGCAGTGCATTTCTGCCCCTTCTTGCCTATTGTCTGTATACCTAATTACAGTCATCCCTATCGGTAAACTCTCCCTTCTCTATTTCCATGTTGACTTAGTTCTTAGAAGACATTCTTCTACTTTATGATTATAATATTTGGTATGATTATTGTTCTCCTTGAAGGACTGCATCCAAAACCCCAGTCTTTCCCTGCTACTTGAGCCCCCCCCCCCCATTTCATCATAATGTCTTTCCACTTTGAATTCTGGTTTTCTGCTTGTGCTGTGTATAGGAGCCTTAACTATGTTGCTCTGAAATACCCTTTCAATGCATGTAATCCCAATACACCTCATTCTATTGGAAGAATAAGCTTATCTCACTTGACTCTTGCCGTCTTCCCATCCCAGATAAAATCCTTCAGCTCATTGCTTGTGTACATCCTGTAATCATCACTAAATGTGTCAGAACACCCTAAATATCCATTAGCTAGACAGAACAGACATGCTTGGGTGTATTTTACAGACTTACTAATGTAATTATTATAGCTGTGCTACACAGGTTTATGCATCTACAACTACTGTAGCTTCTACTGCTTAACCCTAGGTTATAACTGCATTAGTATGTAAAGTTAACTAAGGTGCACATACATGGACAGGTGGCTGGCTGACTAGCTATCAGGTTAACTTGGAGGCAGTGTTCCCTTGCTCCATCAAGGCCTGCAAATGGTCTTTCCTATTCAGAGTAATTTCCTCACTCTGTCTGTGTGTGTGTGTGTGTGTGTGTGTGTGTGTGTGTGTGTGTGTGTGTGTGTGTGTGTGTATATATATATATATATATATATATATATATATATACACACACACACACACACACACACACACACACAAAGTTGGGGCACATATCTCCAGGGTCACATACTGCTGTTTTCTGTGTATTTCTTATTAATTTTCTTTGCATTTGGTTGCAAACCTTGCAGTTCTAAATCTACCAATTTATGTGTGGAAGCTACACTTGAACTATATGACTGTGGCCATCTGTGCCTTCACTTTCGGCCCTGTTTAACACCAGAAGAATACATGGAAGGTGACTTTCTTGGAGAGGTTTAGGAAGCCAGGCACTGTCCACAAATAAGATTTATGTATACTCGCAAACATTTGTCGTCTTGGTTTATTGTGAGCAGCATTTTTGTCACTTTGAACATTAAGCCATGGACACAAAAAAATAAGACTGAACTTAACTTACTCATGACTTTTGTTCATAGCATCATAGGATCAAAAAGGTGTCTGATTTTGTCAGAAAACTACATATTTTGAGGAACAGACCAAAAACATGAGGCAAAAATCTGGGCATTCTGCAAAATTCTGGGCAGTTGAGAGGTATGAATTTGAGTGAATATGTGTGTGTATGCGTGCGTGTCCGTGTGTATATTTTGGTTGAAAGGCCATGGACATGGTGAAGGTATGCTTTTCGTGCAGTGCGAAAATAGGGTGTTCTACATTTTGACTGTCACACATTGCAATGGTCTGTGTTCCACATTGGCCTCATAGCAGGTTGAGACCTATGCTCTGGAATAATTTTCACTACCCATTCTTTAAATTCCTTTCTTTCCAGAAGATAGTTGTGAAAGTGCCAGTGTCTCATTTTTATTTCATTAACTTGTGTTTTTATTTTAGTTATTATTGGCGCATAATCTGAAATAGTTATTGGGTGCGAATCAAGACCTTCAGTTAAATGCACGTGTTCCTGTGATATGTAAATTCTGTCTAGCCTAGTCCAGTTTTTGTAACTTGGGGAATAATATGTAATTCACTCTGAATTCCTAGTACTGAATTCACATCTTCCATGCCAAATATTTTCATAAATTTCTTTAAAAGTCTACCCTCCTTTGTTTTTTTTTCTGCCCCCCCCCAGACCCATCTTCACTGTTGCAAATCAAATGCCAGTCCCCACCTATAAGTAATATTCCTTGCTGAAAACAGATTGTTTCTCACAGAATTGTCTAGCCTAGTCCAATTTTTGTATCTTGGGGAATAATATGTAATTCACTCTGAATTCCTAGTACTGAATTCACATCTTCCATGCCAAATATTTTCATAAATTTCTTTAAAAGTCTACCTTCCTTTGTTTTGTTTTTTTCTGCCCCCCCCCCCGACCCATCTTCACTGTTGCAAATCAAATGCCAGTCCCCACTTATAAGTAATATTCCTTGCTGAAAACAGATGGTTTCTCACAGAATTTTCTTTAACTGTATTATAACAGTTTTCAGTAGAATATAAATACATGGCAGTGTAATCCTCCTTCCTTGCCAGTAGCCCCTTAGTACTACAAATCTACCATTATTGTCTTTTTTCGTCTTCTATTACTATTGGAGCTCCTCTTGCAATTAATGTAAGTACTCCTGTCTTACCTTGCCCCAGGTATTCTGCTGAATATCCGTCCTGAAAACCTTTTTTTATCAAATTCATATGTTCAGTTCTTTCCAAGTGCATCTCCTGTAGCATAGCTATTTGCACTCTACATTTTTAATATAGTTCACTGCACTTTTTTGGATTAATCTTTGAGACCACTAACGTTTAAAGACATTCCGGAAAGAATCATATTCTTGAAGGATTATTATTCCCACCTCTTTTGTATAACAGCTTTTAAAAGTGTCTAGTTCCAGCTTTTGTGCTACATGTATGCACCGTTTGACAGGTTAATCTTTTATACAACTGTTTCTTGTCATCTCCCTTTGAGCCTATATCATATCTTGTATTACTTTTTGTTTTATTGAAAACCCTCTAATAAAAATTCACACACAATACCCCGTGATGATACGAGTTAGTGCCAGCATAGCCAGCTGGATTTCTGTAAAGAATATGTCCTTTGAATATCAAACTGATTTGTACAGATGTTTATGTTACAAATGTATTAGAAGTGTATGGGATTTGAAAATCAAAATGTTTGTAAAGGTACTAGTGTTAAAAAAATGTGTCAACGGTAGGTCCTGCTGGACAGAGAAGGAAATATACATGTGAGACTGTATGTATATATGTTAGCAAAGGGCACTGGAAGAGAAGGGGTTAAATACTTACTTCTTACTTTAAGAAAAATACTGTTAATTGGACCACCTGTTGGGCCATGGAAGTAGTTATCTCACAGTTCTGAATAGGACTGGAAATGGCATGTCTGGAAGAAGCCTTTGTTCATTTAGTTCAGTAACAAGAGGGGGAAGCCTTAGGCACCACCATAAACCTTAGGAAAACTTTAGATATGCATCTTATCACATATATGCTAACATCCTGTCTCAAGCTTCAAAGGTGGATAGTGTGAGAACCTAGAGTCAGGCGACCAAATTAGGTCATTCTGCCAGCCAACTTGGAAATTTTAGATGTTGGAGAGAAATCTCTCAGTACTGATATTCTGTCTTGGACTTGACAACAAGAAGGACCATTCACCACATCATCTGCCTTAGTTTATTAAGTCAGTAGGGAATAGTAATTCTCCTAGATTCAGTCAGGAAATATATAGTGAAGCTTAGTTTTGATATATATTTTTTATTTCTCTGTTACAGCAGATGTAAAACACAAATTTTAATGACTGAATAAAATACAGATAAGAGCTTTTGCAGTAAGCTTCATCAGATCTAAGTTGCATTTCAAAACTACAAACTTAAAAGTGCAAAAGCAGTCACAATCAACGAATCAGAACAGAGTGCATCCAGTGTTATTAGCTGCCATAGTAACTACACAAGTATATGTTTAAAGCTATAAACACTCTGTCTTAAACTGTCTTTCGGCTTTTCCCGGTTAGGGGTCACCACAGCGGAACTCCGGTCCGCTAATGATTGGCAGTAGATTTTTATATGCTGGCTTGCCGGGACTAACGCACAACCTTCACTGAGCTCTTACTGAGAATCGAACGTGCAACGTCTAACTGTGAGACGACAACGCTACCGCAGCACCACCACCGCAGAGACAAACACTGTATATCACATAAAACCATATATGGTATGCAAAGTCAAGATAAATTTGAGTATAAACATATATTCAGTATTTGCATGCTCTTTTATTAATTATTATTAAATATATTTAAAACTTTGTTACTAGTCCGTTTAGAAAGTATTTAAACTTTGAGAGTACTTATATTTACTTGGTGACACTGTGTGGGTCACTCCTGAAGGCCTAGCTGTCTTGGTCAACTGCTACAATTTGTAGTAATATTATTATTACACAGTGTAATTGTACACCCATTGTTAAGGGCTTTAGGTGATTGTGGAGTGTCTGGTGGCAGTGATAACTACCTTATACTCTGGGCAGAAAGGGGCACAGCAGGTAAATCTGTGACATCCCTTCCCAGGTGTGTGTGTGTGTGAGTGAAAAATCAAATCTCAGTGTGTGTCATCTACTTGGAGCAGGGACAAGAAGCGCTGGTTTCACAGAGATGGTGCTGGAGGACTTTGCTTGGACACTCGGTGGAGGACCTAAACCTACAGCTGTACCAGTGGAGAGTCTTATTGGGGAACGTGAGGGAGATGGATATAAAGAGATTTAGACCCCGGACTGAGTGAGTATTCTTAAGGAAAATTGTACTTGGTGCAGAGTGCTGTGTCTGGAAATACTGAGTGTATCCATTTGTATTCCAAGTAAATGCCCCTCTCCCAGTGTCAGTGGTGAGGATTCAGGCTCCTTGATTACTGGCCCAGTGTGGAAATGTCACACACCCCTAAACCTACTAACTTAATAACACACAAAACTATGTACATCTTCAAATATTGAAGTTTTACCCCCTTAATAGAGACATAAGTTCCAAAATGAAAGTCACATACACAGACTCCAGATAAACAAAAAGAAAGCTTATCCATGCTGACACTTGGTAGAGCCTGTGATTCTATACAAGTGCTGCTTGGTTTTGCCTTATTTTTATAGCTTTGCTGGGGAACACTTGAATCCTTTTAGAAAACATTTTCTCCAAGCCATTTCTCTTTTAGATTGTCTGCTAATGACATAAGAACCAGATACAAGATTGAATATTATAAGGTCTTTTTTCTAATAAACGGTATTCTTTTTCATTTCCTTGCTTTCTGTGAAACCTTTTTACTGTATAAAGCTAGCACAGTAATTCCTCTATGCAAGAATGAGAAAAAGCACTAATTTTCTTTTGGCATGCTCTTTTAACCAGATCCTCCCTTGTTTTGTTTTACATTGCAGTGCCTGCATTTATTTCTTAAAACTAAACAAGGAGTAAGAGGGAAGCGAGAAAGAAACAAAAAGAATAAACAAAAGCACCTGTTTACATTAGTGTCCCCATCACACTTAAAAATAACTGAAAAAACTTTACTTTATAACATGGAGAGAAAGTCATGCACCATTTAAGTACCATTATTAAGAAAAAAAATGTTTTATGTACAATTAATTCTCTTCCTCCTGTTCCCCTCTCCTGAGTATTTTTCCGAACATTAATGACATGGACGGCATATGCTTTAGAGTCCCCAACAAATTTAACAAAGTCCAAACAAGTCCAGTATTTCCAGATTTTCTTGTTCTGTCCTGTTTCACAAATATAATTATTGCTTTATAATCCCACATTTGTCAGTTTCCAGGTTACTGACTTTAGTCTCCAAATGTTAATGACATGAAGTAGGGCATATACTTTATAGTCCCCTACATGTTTAACAAAGTCCAATATTTCCAGATGATGTTCTCGTGTTTCACTGTTGCAGTCATTACACTTGGGTTATCCTGCTGGCAGGCTACCCTCAGTCGGTCTGAATTCCAAAGTCTAGGTCCGGCGTCTGTTGCTGTTGCCTCTTCCCTGACGACAGTGCGCAAGGGATATAAAAGATGTAGTCGACGCCATTTTTCTCAGTCTTTCTTGCCGCGCGGTGCCTGAAGCATAAGCAGTTCGCACGTGCCGGTCGCCGACTCCTGAGATTTTCGTTTTCGAATTTCAGATCCGAAGTCTTCATTAAAAGCTAAGTACCCCGTTGAGGAAACTTTATTTTTTCTTGAGGGATTCTAGAGCATTGGACAGATGGGGAAAAAAGATTTACACTACCGCTACCTTGGCTATAAGGGCTTTAAATTGTCAGTTTCATATGCTCAAATATCAGCAATGTATTATGTCACTGCTTAAACAGAAAATGTTGACAAATTCTGAATGTGCAGAAAACAAAGAAATGCAAGATTTATTACATGCAGCTGAACAAGTTGGAAAGCATACTTTGCAATGTGTTCTTGATTCTTTGGAGGCCTCCTGCAGAGCCGCTGTTACGGGTTCTGTCATCAGGAGGCATGCTTGGTTAAAGGAACAAAGTCTGCCTGATCATGTCAAAGCAAAATTATTAGATGCCCCATTGCAGCATGATACTTTGGTGTTAAAGCATAAGAGGTGTTAAAGAAAATGGAGGACAAAGCTAAACTATGCAAATGGTTAAGGATTTCTTACAGGTTCAGCTCCAAGATTTAGCAGACATTGGCCTACAAAGAATTGGTCCTTTCCAGTGTCAGAGAGACCACAAAGGGGCAGATATAGACGCCCAAGAGGCAGATCCCAGCCCCAAGGCTCATACAGGTCTAAACAATGGGGTGCTTCTACCTCCAAAAGTGGAGAAGACAAATCACAGCCATACAGGAAACAGTCCCAATGACTTCCCCCTGCCTGCACCGAGCACTTATCTTCAGGCAGCACCTTTAGTAGGAAAACTAGCACTTTTTTCTCAAACCTGGCACATAACCCAGGACAAATGGGTCCTAGACATAGCGTCACAGGGCTACAAGATTCACTTCCATACCCTGCCAAGGACAAACGGTTGGCCAGACCTGCCAAAACATCAATGGGCAGAGGCACAAAAGCAAGTCTCATCTCTCATGGACATGGCCATTCAACAAGTACCAGAGCAAGAGCAGGGACAAAGATTTTATTCAAGACTGTTCTTGGTGCCAAGAAAGGACAAGACCTGGAGACCAATACTGGACCTATGTATTCTAAATACATTTCTGGATAAACCAAAATTCAAAAAGTTGAGACTACAGCAACTTCTGCCCATGCTGGGCAAGAAGTCTTGGCTTGTGACTTTAGACCTAAAAGAGGTATACCTGCATGTCCCAATCAGACAAACATGCAGAAGATACCTCAGATTCAAAGCTGGCTCAATGTATTACCAATTCTCTGCACTGCCCTTTGGCTTATCTACTGCGCCAGGGTCTTCACAAAGTGCCTGGCACCAGTAATTGCATTCTGCAGGCAAAGAGGAATGCAAATATATCCTTACTTGGACAACTGCCTCATTCAAGGAGAGAACAAGGACATTCTACTACAGCATCTGGCGTTTGTAAAGAGATTTCGAACAGGCCTAGGGTACACAGTCAACGAAAAGAAATCAAAACTAGTACCCTCTCAAGAGATAATATTCCTGGGTGCAAGCTTAAATACAACTGCCCAGATGGCTTATCTCACGCCAGACAAACAAAGGCAACTGACTACCTATTTCAACCTGTTGGCAACAAAGGCCCAGTTATCTGCAAGAAAAATTCTGCAGGCTTTGGGCTTCATGACATCCTGCATTCTACTAATTCCATATGCGCGACTGCATATGAGGAAACTTCAATGGTACTTAAAAAAGTGTTTGGACTCAACATTGCTACAGCCTGGAAACAATAATTACCCTCATTCCCTGCCTGCAAGAGGAGTTTCGTTGGTGGGTGAAGGCTTGTCACCAGAACAAGGGACAGCCATTCACTTTACTCCCAGCCAGGCAGACATTAACAACGGATGCATCCAATTATGCCTGGGGGGACCACATGGCAGGAAGATGTATTCAAGGCACATGGTCTGCAAACCAAATGCATGTACCTATCAACCAAAAAGAGATGCTAGCTGTTCAGAATGCCCTGACAGACTTCAAGGACCTACTTCATCCGGGACAACTACTGATAAAGACATACAACACCACAGTCATGTGGTATATAAACAAGCAGGGAGGCACTCATTCTTACCCCCTTTGCAGACTAGCCATGACTTTGTGGGACACAGCATTGACTTACCAAGTACATCTGCCTGCACAATTCCTGCCAGGAAAGATAAATACTCTGGCAGACGAACTAAGCAGAAACGTCATGGATCCCCATGAGTGGAAATTGGATCCACAAGTCTTCAGCATGATAACAAGGAAATGGGGATGCCCAGATATAGATCTATTTGCCTCTCCTCACAACTACCAACTAAAAAGATTCTGTACAAGGACTTATCACAGACAAGCATGGAAAGTGGATGCCCTATCTTTTAGCTGGAAAAGCTTAGCAGTATATGCCTTTCCTCCACTGCCTCTCCTCCCCAAGGTACTCCTAAAGGTCAGACAAGAGAAGTGAAAGATATTGATTGCCCCAGACTGGCCCCGCCAGCACTGGTATCCAATCCTAAGGAACTTGTCTCCATGCCCGGCTTGGACCTTGCCTCAAATAACTCCTCTACTATCCCAACAAAACAATCAGATCCTGCACAGCCAACTAAAGACCTTAAATCTGGCAGCATGGCGGATAATGTAGTGATACAAAACGCACCTCTCACTAAAGCTGTAATGAATGTCATTTTGGAGGCCAGAAGGCCTAGTACCAGAAAATCATATTCTGGAAAATGGAAGAGATTCTGTGCTTGAAACCAGGCACAAGGAATTGACACAGCTGTACCAAATATTCCTCAGATTTTGCAATACTTAACTGAGATGCTGGACAAAGGCCTGTCCTTTTCATCAATTAAAATTCATGCCTCTGCCATTTCGGCTCATTACAATACAGAGCCACCAATCTTTTCTCATCCCTTGTTAAGGCAGTACCTCAGAGGAGCCAAAAATATAAGGCCTCCAAGGAGATCACCAATACCAGCATGGGACCTCAATTATGTTTTGGAAAAACTCACCCTGCCTCCTTTTGAGCCAGTCGCTGCAGCTGATACAAAGTTTTTATCATGGAAAACAGCTTTGTTCCTAGCAATAACCTCTGCAAGACGAGTCTCAGAGCTGCAGGCACTCGTGGCTGTGGAACCTTTCATCATTTTTTATCCAGACAGGGTTTCTCTGAGGACAAACCCGACATTTATGCTTAAGGTAGTGTCCAGTGTGGCCCTTAACCAAACTATTCATCTGCCTACTTTTTATCCAAACCCACAGAGTAAGGGGGGAGAGAAGTCTGCATTCTTTGGACATGCACAGACAGCTACGCTTCTACTTGGAGAGAAGCAAAGCTTTCAGAAAGACAGAGCAACTACTAGTGGCATATGCTGCAGGATCACAAGGAAAGGCCATCTCAAAGCAGACTATTTCAAAGTGGATAGGCAACTGCATTAGTTTTTGCTATTCACAACATGGCAAGCCAGTGCCTAAGGGCATTAGGCCACATTCAACCAGAGCAGCAGCCACTTCAGCAGCCTTCCTCAGGGGAATACCAACCAAAGACATTTTAGAGGCTGCTGCTTGGAGTTCAGTGCACACCTTTACAAAGCACTATCATTTACCACTCTACTCTAAATCCAGGGCAGGCTTTGCCACTGCAGTTCTGCAGGGCCTCATAGCCGCTCCTAATGCTATTTAGCTCCAGCCTCCCAACCATAGCTTTGGGATTCAACCCAAGTGTAATGACTGCAACAGTGAAACACGAAGAACATAGTACAGTTGTGTACACTTACCATAAATGTAGATGTTCAAGTGTATTCACTGTTGCAGTCCAGGTTACCCACCCACCATCCCCCTTATCTTTGCTGCAACTTATCTGCACTACTCTAAGCTATACAACCTATGTGGTGTATTTGCTTGTAGATGAAGGTATTATATATTTTGGTGCTTGTTTTATTGGCATATTTTTAGCATACCCTTTTGGGGGCACCTGACATCTGGGGCAAGAAAAACTGAGGAAAATGGCGTCGGCTGCATCTTTTATACCCCTGGCGCACTGACATCAGGGAAGAGGTGACAGCAACCGACGCCGGACCTAGACTTTGGAATTCAGGCCGACTGAGGGTAATCTGCCAGCAGGATAACCCAAGTGTAATGACTGCAACAGTGAATACACTCGGACATCTACATTTATGGTAAGTGTACACAACTGTACTTCACTGTTGCAGTCATTACATTTGGGTAATCTGCTGGCAGGTTGCACTCTGTCGGCCAGATTAACAAAGTCTTGGGTCATGCATCGGTTGCTGTCCCTTCTTCCATGACATCAGGTTGTCAGGGGTATAAAACATGTAGCCGACGCCATTACATCAGTCTTTCTTGCTGCATGGTGCCCGAAGCAGAAGCAGTTCGCAAGTGCCGGTCGGCCGACTCCTGAAATTTTCGTTTAAGAGTTTCAGATCCGAAGTCTTCAACTAAAAAGCTAAGTACCCCATTGGGGAAACTTTCTCTTGTTCCTTACCAATGTCAGTAAAAGTTAATAATTGCATTACCTGTGGGAAGCAAATACCTCATAAGGATTTTCATTTGTACTGTATTCCTTGCCTAGACTCTGACCACAACATACCTTGCTGTCAGTTTTGTGCTTTATTTAATCAACGCGCTATCAAACGTCGGTACATTTTTGCTTCTAAATATTTTGCTCATGCCTTAATTATCCAGAAATGTCGTTGGTTAGCAATCCGACTACTGGAATACCTAAAAAACGCAAAGAAAAAGACAGAGACAGGCCGTTGAAGTCCAAAACTGCCAACGACGCTTCTCCTAAGCCAGTTGCCAGTTCGCTGGTACTCGGTGAGCTGCTTTCACAGCCTTTGATACCTGCTACTTCTGATTCGCAAGCTTCTACTGAGACCCATTCGAAGTCCGGTATGCCACGAGATGCTCCAGTTATGGAACCCGCAGATGTATTTATCTTGAATGGGTCCGGATCTGCTGTGCAGGCGCCGGCTTCTGAGGGTGTTTTCAGGTCTACAGATTTGTATGTTAGACCGATGCCATTTTCAAAACTATGGCGAAAATCTAGACCTATGCCTAAAAAACCGATGCCTGGACCACATGTACAGGCCTCTATGCCTAAAAAACAAATGATCAAAATGGCTGAAGATTTAATTACTCTGATCAGGGGTAGCCAAACCCCCCCCCCCCCCCTTCTAAGAGTCCTAGGTAAGACATTGATTATGAATCTTCTGAACAGGATTCTATTTCTTCTGACTCTTCTAATGAACAGGAATGGTCTATACCTACTTATGAGGACTCTGATGCAGAAGATTCCATTCTTTCTGCTTCTCCCCCTGAGGATTTTTCTTTTGGGGAAACTTTACATACCTTAAGGCAACATTTCCACTGGGAAAGTCAGGATTTCTCTGACTCTAAAAAGAGACTTAGGATTTTCTTCTTCTTCCTTACCAGAGGCCTTTGGCCATACCTCTCCTGTTCATAGGTTCAGAGGTAGGTGCTAGGCTATCGGCCCAAGGGCCTACGTAAGCCTAGCCAACAAAGTTTCCTGGCGTACGCCACCCAAGAAAGTTATTTTCCTGTGCCACTGTCGAGCAGAGACACAGAAGTGATCCCCGAGGTGTATTTCCTATTTCCCATCCACTCATCAAGATTTTTCTTGAGTGCTAATGAAGAACTTTGCTTGACATAGATGGGTAGCCTGTTCCAGAGTATGGGAAGTCTCTGGGATAGGAATCTATCCCTCCAGTATGTCCTGTTTATTGTGGTGACAAGGTTTAGGTCCCTAGAGCGTGTAACTCGGAGGGATTGGGATTTCTTTAGGTGTAGCATGTCCAACAGCTCTGGGTTTGACACAGCTTTATATGTTAGGCAGAGATCACCTCGGAGTAGGCGATATTCTATGGAGTAAAGCTGGAGTTTTTTGAGACAGTCAGTGTAGGGCATTTGTTTGAGTCCAGTAATCCTCTTTGTGAGGTACTTCTGTGGCCTTTCCAGCTGCTGCAGATGTCTTGTGAGGTACATGCCAAAAGGGGCGTTTTACTCTATAATGGGTCTAATGAGTGTTGAGTAGAGGGGAACGATGTCCTCTCTTTTCCTGGATGAGAACCCTTTTATGATGAGGTGTGCCACGTAGAAGGACTTCCTGACTACTGTGGCGATGTGACTATCAAAGGAGAGACTACTGTCCACCTGGGTCCCAAGGTCTCTTATCACGCATTCGGTGTTAAGTAGATTGCTGCCTATGTGGTAATTCATGGGTACAGAGTTTTTACCAAAGGGGATGACACTGCACTTTTTGGCATTAAGTTTGAGGCCATGGCTCTGACACCAGGCATCTGTCTCAGAGAGGCCCTTCTGTAGGATGTTCAGATCATTTGGGGACTTGACTATGTCTCCTAGTTTGCAAGTCATCTGCGAACTTAGTTAGCCAGAGGTCTTCTGTGTTGGCCTGTACTTCAGAGAAGTAAATACCAAACAGAAGTGGTCCCAGGACAGAACCCTGTGGTACTCCACTTGTCACTGGTTTGAGGTCAGATTTGGAGTCTGCAACTTTTACAGTGTGGGTTCTGTCAGTGAGCCAGTTGGCAACCCATCTTGTGACGTAGGGATTTATGCCTAGTTTATTGAGTTTAGCTATAATTCCAGAATGGGGGATGGTGTCGAAAGCCTTGGCGAGGTCAAGATAGGCTGTGTGAACCACCTTACCCTCATCCACGGCTTTGGTGACTGCCTCAAAGAAGTCGCTCAGGTTCAGGAGGCATGATCTGCCTTTCCCAAACCCGAACTGGGTGGGATCCAGAGTTTGGAGGTTACCAATGTCTTTGAGTTCCGTGATGATACGTTCCATGGCCTTGCAGACCAGGCTCGTTAGGCTAATAGGTCTATAGTTCCTGGGATCAGTGGTGGCTCCCCCTTTGTGGAGTGGGATAACTGTTGCTGTGTGCCATTCAGTGGGCACAGAGCCTGATGCGAGGCTATTACTGAACATGGTGCTTAAGTGAGGAGCCAGTTCATTCTGAAGTTCGTGTAAAAAGCAGCCTGGGATGTTGTCCGGTCCCATGGATGCTGTGTTTTTGGCTTTAGAGAGTGCAGCTTTCACCTGCGTAGTTGTGATTACAGGGACTCTGAATTCTTCCTGTACAGATATGGGCCCTTTAGGGGTTGGGGGTGGGGGTAAAGTTAGCACTGAACCTATCTGCCAGGATGTTGGCAATATCAGTTGGTTCCGTAATTTTTGTGCCTTTGTGCTGTAACTCAGAGCAGATCTGGGTGTTGCCATTGAGATTCTTGACATAGCTATAGAATGCTTTGTGGTTGTCCTTGGAATTAGTGGTGATTTTATTTTCGTAGCTAGCTTTGGAGGATCTTATAAGGGATCTCAGCTTCTTACTGAGGCTGACCAGGGAGCTCCTCCACTCATGGGATTTTACTCTCTTTTACAACAGTTTCGTCCTTCTGTTGTACAGTTTGTTTATAGCAGGGGACCACCAGATTGGCTTCCCTTTTTTGGAGGATAGCGTATTGGTTCTGCTTGGGATAGCACGATCCATGCACTCATGTAAGTGCTTATAGAGTGCATTTGTGTAGGATTCAACAGTTGTAACTGTATTGTCCATCTGCATGGGTGTCATGAAGTTCACTACTTCTGTCTGAAGAAGCATGAAGTTGGCTTTGGAGAATTTTTTTACTGTGATTTCCTTAATAGGGGGTGGATATCAAGGGTGATTAGCTTAGATCGGACCAACGAGGAGTTGACTTCAGGTGTGGACCACCGGTCACTCATGTTGGTAATGACTAGGTTTAGGATATTGTTGCCCCTGGTGGGGGTGTGGATAAGTTGATCTAGGGCATTGGAGTTTATGAATTCCAGAAAGCGTAGCGCTAAGGAATTGGTACATGAGTGGTTTTCCCAGTTAATGGAGGGGTAGTGAAGTCACCCATTATTAGAGTGTTTGGTTGAACCCTAATATTTTCCAGTATATCAAGAAAAGAGGAGTGGGAATCCTGGGGCATGGTGGGGGATCTGTAGCAAGCTACAATTTGGATTGCAGTTTTGCCAAGAGTTAGTTGCACTTGGATAACCTCTGATGCATTATGCTGAGCAACTAGCCTGGAGGTGTGGATATCCTTAATGAATATGGACACACCCCCACCTTTGGTGTTTCGGTCCAGGTTACATGGCCGAAAAGTGTGGTATGAGTTATAGCCTGGTAGTGCAAGGGTGCTGTCTGGAGCCTAGAACCAGGTCTCAGTCACTGCATAGATATCGATGTTCTCCATTTTAAGGAGTGCCTCGTGTGAGTGCATTTTGAAATTTAGACTTCTAGCATTGAGTAGCATTACTGTTCTAGACATTGTTGATGATGTTTTTTTTTTTTTTTTCAGAATGTAGTGTGGCTCCTGATTCTCTGCCTCCGGCTCCTTGTAAGCCAGACAGAGATACTACAGGGTTCCTGACTCCCACAAATTCCTTTTCAAAAATCCTATTGCAGATCCTGAAACCATTTCTCAGGGTCCCAAGGGCATTAAGGCTTCTACTGCTAAAAATCCTTCCCCTTCTGATAGAGATTCCAGGGCGCTGGATAGATTGGGTAAGAAGGTTTACACTTCTGCAACCTTGGCAATCAGGGCTTTAAACTGTCAATTTCATATGCTAAAATATCAACAGCATATCACGGGACTGCTTAAACAGAAAATGTTAATTTCTGACTGTGTGGAAAATAAAGATTTACAGGATTTATTGCATTCAGCTGAACAAGTTGGAAAACATACTTTGCAATGAGGTTTTGATTCTTTGGAGGCCTCTTGCAGGGCTGCTGTAACTGGGTCTGTGCTAAGAAGGCATGCTTGACTCAAAGAGCAAAATCTGCCTGATCATGTTAAAGCAAAATTGTTGGATGCTCCTTTACAACAGGTAGTAAGGCTGAAGACGTTTTAAAAAAGATGGAAGATAAAGCTAAATCTATGCAAACTGTGAAAGATTTCTTACAAGTGCGACCTCCAAAATTTAGTAGGCACTGGCCTTCTAAGATCTGGTCCTTTCCAGTTCCTTCGAGAGCCACTCAAGTCAAACACAGACATTCCAAAGGCTCCAGGTTTTAGTCACAAGAGACTTTTAGAATAAAACAATGGGGTACCTCATCCTCCAAATCTGGCAACAACAAGACACCTCCCTATGGTAAGCAGTCTCAATGGCTTCCCTTTACATTTACCAAGCACTTACCTTTTTAGCTGCCCCTTGGGGGGGGGGGGGGGGGCTGACTCTTCATGCAAGAAACTGGCAACTTATAACCCAGGACAAATGGGTTTCAAATATAGTATCCCAGGGATATAGATTTCATTTCCACACATTGGCAATTCCAAACTGATGGTGAGACCTGCCCCCAAATCAGTGGGCAGAGGCCCAGAAACAAGTACTTTCCCTCATGAGCATGGGGGCTATTCAACCAGTACCAGAAGAGGAAAAGGGACAAGGTTTCTATTCAAGACTTTTCCTGGTACCTAGAAAAGACAAATCATGGCGTCCAATTCTGGACTTATCTACTCTAATCACCTTTCTGAACATTCCAAAATTCAAGATGCTGACTCTTCACCAGTTACTTCCTATGCTAGGCAAAGATGCCTGGTTGGAAACTCTAGATTTAAGAGGCTTACCTGCATATTCCAATCAAGGAATCTTGCAGAAGATACCTCCGTTTCAAAACAGGCTACTTGCATTACCAGTTCTCTGCACTGCCCTTTGGCTTATCTACTGCACCCAGGGTCTTTACAAAGTGCCTGGCTCCAGTAATTGCATTTTGCAGGCAAAGACATATTCAAATATATCCATATCTGGACGATTGTCTAATTCAGGCAGAAAACAAGGACACTCTTCTAAACCATCTGGCGTTTGTAAAAAGGGTTCTAACTTGTCTAGGGTACACTATAAACGAAAATAAATCACAACTGGTACCCTCACAAAAATTACATTCGTGGGTGCAAGCTTGAATACAACTGCCCAGATGGCTTTCTGCAAGGCAAATACTGCAAGCCTTGTGGTTCATGGCCTCCTGCATTCTTCTAATTCCGTATGCAAGACTGCATATGAGGAAACTTCAGTGGTACTCAAAAAGTCTATGGAGTTAGCATTGTCACAGCCTGGAAACAATGATTCCCATCATATCTTGCCTGCAACTAGAGTTCCTATGGTGGGCAGAGGCCTGCCACCAAAACAAGCGACTGCCATTCACACCACCCCCTGCCGCCCAAACCCTAACTACAGACGCATCAGACTATGCTTGGGGGGCACATCTGGCAGGGAAGTGTATTCAGGGCAAATGTAGCCCAAATCAAATGCACTTTCATATCGATCAAAAAGAAATGCTAGCTGTACAGAATGCACTGACAGCCTTCAAGGACTACCTTCATCCAGGACAATTAGTGATAAAGACAGACAACACCATGGTTATATGGTACATAAACAAGCAGGGGGATACACACTCCTTCCTCCTTCGCAGACTAGCCATGGCATTGTGGAACACGGCCTTGACCTATCTAGTACAACTACAAGCTCAATTCCTGCCAGGAAAGCTGAATACTCTGGCAGACGAACTAAGCAGAAATCTCATGGACCCACACGAATGGAAACTGGAACCATGGGTTTTCAACATGTTGACATGCAAATGGGGTCCAGACGTAGATCTTTTTGCCTCACCCCAGAACTATCAGTTGGACAAATTCTGCACAAGAACTTCATCACAAAAAAGCCTGGAAAGTGGATGCTCTGTCCTTCAGCTGGAAAAACCTATCAGTCTATTGTCTTTCCCCCCACTGCCTCTGCTCTCCAAAGTTCTACTAAAAGTCACAGGACAAACCAACAATGATTTTGATTGCTCCAGACTGGCCTCACCAACACTTGTCCCCATTCCTGTGCAATGTGTGGCACCTGCCTCAGACACCTTACTTTACTGTCTCAGCAGAACTACCAAATTCTGCACACTCAGCACCAAAATTTGAATCTTGCAGCGTGGCTAATCACCTAAATTCACCCTTGGCATCCCTCAGCAAACCTGTGATGGATGTCATTTTGGAGGCGAGAAGGCATAGTACTAAAAAATCTTATGCTGACAAATGGAAAAGATTCTGTGCCTGGAATCAGTCTCAAGGGATAAGCACAGCAGTGCCCAGTATTCCTCAGATTTTACAATACTTAACTGAGATGCTTCACAAGGGCCTGTCTTTTTCTTCCATAAAAAATCCATGCCTCAGCCATGTCAGTTTTCCCTTTTTTCCTTCTCCGCAGTCTGCTAGTGAGAAGGTTCTTTACATTTTGTATTTGCTTAGATAACTCATATATTTTTGGGATAAGACTAAGGCCATTCGCAAATCTGAGCAAATTTGTGTTTCTTTTCATCCCAAATCTCAAGGTTTGGCTGTTTTGTAAGCAAATCATATCCTTGTGGATCTTTAAAGCCATTTCTTTTTGCTACTTCTTTCATGGAAAATATTTTTTGCCTTTGTTGTTGAGCGTGGTGGTGCAGTAGTTAGCTTTGTCGCCTCACAACATGACGTTCTCTGTTTCAGTTCTCGGCTGGAGCACCTTCTATACAGAGTCTGCATGTCCTCCCTACAGTTGAGTGAACTTTAAAGACCTGCGGACAGGTGCGTGTGCCTTCTGTGAAGGTTGGGTGCCAGGCTGGCAACTTGATACCGTAAAAACACCACCGCCAGTCAGTAGCGGACCGGTGATCCGCTGTGGCCGAAAGACATATCTAGTGAATCCGTATTCTTCTAGTGCTGTTGCTTCCTTGGTGCTTTATATATATATTTTTTTTTTTTAAGGATTGGATACCAATTCCATGCTTTAAGCTGCTACTTGGACTTCTGTCCATGCTTTCACTAAGCTTTACAAATTGAATGTTTCCCGAGCAAGGCCTGGCTTTGTCAGAGCTATCCTGCATCGGTTTCTAGAGGACTCCTCTGTGCCTTCTTCCTCCCATGTTTCCTCTTGAGCATTTGTACTCTACAGTTTGTAAAGAGTACTGTCACACTGATAGGAAAAGACAATAATAGACTTTTACCATAACAGTATGTCTTTCTCTTCACTTTTGCAATATTTGTTCCCTCCTCCCCCTTCTGCTCAGCCCTTCTTCTGTCTTCCTGGTCTGGAATTCTTTTCCTTTTTCTCTTTCTGGATGCACATGTTCCTTGTAGTTCTAGGAATATTGGCCCTCCTGGGGCTTTTCAACTTTGAGGACTGTAAGTACGTATGTTACCTTTATGATCTACCCCTTGAGCAGGGAGCATGTGTGTGATGTACAACATCTGTAATATCCTAAGGCTTTGGTATACTGACTGGACGTTGGGCTACCCTTGCCAGGGAATCCGGTTTGTAAAGAATACTGCAACAGTGAAGAAAATTGCATCTATTGTCATGGTAAGATTTTAACTATACTGTCTTTATCTAGATCTATTTTTATTTTTTTTTCCACTTACACTTCAGTCACTTTGAATGACTACTTCAGGATTTTGGATCTAATTTCATCTTTGATTCTCATGATAACTCTGGCAAGACTCCACATGAAAAAAATAAAATCTGAAATTATTTTGGTCCCAGAAAAAAGACCCTTTAACTTTTCCAATCCCAGTGCTGGTGTTTGTCAGATGAGACATCTTTTGGTGGAGATGACCGATATCCTTAAATGCAGCTCTCCCCTTCTTCCTCCCTGTTGTTCTTCATGTTTCACTGTTGCAGTCATCATGTGTGGGTTATCCCTGCTGTGGTAGCCCTTGGTTGGCCCGAATATCGGAGTCAATGTTTTTGTGCGCCGGCTGCCGTCGCCTGTAGTCTGATGTCAGGTAGTCAGTGCTATAAAGCAATGCAGTCGGTGTCATTACACACCAGTCTTTCTTGCTGTGGAGCCCATAGCAGAAGCAGTTAGCAAGAGTGCCGGTCGGTCGCTACTAGAAGTTGAATTTTAGCTGAAAACATTTAAAGCTAAGTAACCCGCTGGGAACCCTTTTTTCTTCCTCTAACCAATGTCCAAAAAGTTAACAATTATCTCTCCTGTGGAAAGTAAATCCCAAACAGAGACTTTCATTCTTACTGCATCACTTGTTTAGGCCCAGACCATGATGTCCCTCGTTGCCGGTTCTGTGCCCTCTTTAATGTGAGAACCATTCGCCACAGATCTCTTTTTGTAGACCATTATTTTCTTGTTCTGTCTTCGAATTCCAATATGGCATCCGTCAGCCAACAATCTGTCGACATTCTGAAAAAACAGAGATAAAGATAAGAGACAGGCCACACAAGGCTAAGCCTTCCAATGATGCTACCGCTAAGCAAGTCGTCCGTTCTCCGGAATTCAGTGTGGCGCTTTCGTAGCCCCTGATGCCTGACTCGCTTTCTAAGCAGGCCTCTGCCAAGACCCTTTCAGAGTCCGGTATGCTGCAGAAATCCACTTGGTCTTCCCAGCCTTTGGCTGTCTCTGCTTTGGTTAGGTCCAGAGCTGCGACGCAGGCACCGGCTTCCGAGGAGATCTTTCGCACTACTGATTCTAGACAAAAAATGACTTCACATCCGACTACCGCTTCTCAGAGACCAGATTCTCTCAGGCCTAGAAGCCAGGCCACACCTAGGAAATCTGCTTCTAGCCACCATCTTGCTACTGCTCTCCAACCCCAAGCTGAAATGCTTAAAATGGCGGAGAATCTCACCTCCCTTATCCGAGGTACTCAGGCCCCCACTCCAAAAAGGAAAAGGCATCCTTCTCCAGAAATTATGACAGACCAAGAATCTGAGGAATCTGATTATTCTGCTTTTGAAGAAGAAGAACATCCCTTCTGCCTCCCCTCCAGAGGACTTCTCCTTTGTGGAAACCCTTCACTCCCTCAGGGAACATTTCAATGGGAATCTCAAGACTTCCCACAGTCAATGAAATGACTTGGAGAGTTTCTGGACCTGCCGCAGCACAGACCCCTGACCATCCCACCTATTTTGGAAGTGGTGGATGATGTTTTCCATGAATCCAGCTTAGCCCCTCATGCCCTACCTCCTGCTCCAACTAAACTTGACAGGTACTACAGAGTAGTGGATTCTCACAAATACCTGTACCGGAATCCTGCTGCAGATCCTGAAGTCATTACACAAAGACCCAATTAAGCTAAGACTAGTTCTGCCAGGAATCTTCTTCCTTCTGACAAAGACTCCGGAGCTCTGAACAGATGGGGTAAGAAAGTGTACACCTCTCCAACCTTAGCTAGCAGAGCTCTCAGTTGTCAGTTCCATATGTTAAAATATCAACTGCACACTTTGGAACAATTAAAATGTAAGATTGCTACATCTCCTGATGGTGCCTACTCAAAAAAGGTGGGAGAATTAAACACTCTGCTTGTCAAGTGGCCAAACGCTCATTACAATGTGGATATGATGCCCTAGAAGCCTCTAGCAGGGCAGCAGTGACAGGATCAGTTATTAGGAGACATGCATGGCTGAAGGAACAACCTCTCCCTGATCATGTCAAGTCTAAACATATTGATGCACCCCTAGATAAGGAACATCTGTTTGGGGAAAAAGCAGAAGAGGTGCATAAAAAAGATGGAAGACAAAGCAAAATCTATGCAAACACTAAAAGATTTCTTTCAAGTTCAACCTCCCAGATTCAGCAGGAAGTTTCCCTCTAAGCACTGGGTCTTCCCTGCACCTAGCAGACAGGGCCAAGGTAAGCCTCCCCTCAGGGACAGGCCATCCAGGCTACTATCCTAGGGCCAGCAAAGAAGCAAACAATGGACCACTTCTGTCTCTAAGGCAGGGAGTTCTAAACCAAGCTTCTATGGCAAGCACTCACAATGACTCTTCCCCCCCCCCTCTTCCCCTCCTTTCACTCATCAAAAACTAGGAGGAAGGTTCACCCTCTTCAGGGACAATTGGGTCTCTATAACCAAGGACCAGTGGGTCTTAAAAATCATTTCTTAGGGATACAGATTCTCCTTCAGCAAATTCCCTAGTCCAAGAGGGTACCCAGACCTCCCCCCAAACCAGTGACCAGAGGTACTGAAACAGGTCCAAACTCTAATATCCCCAAGGGGCAGTAGAACCTGTCCCTCCAGATCAAAGAGGAAAAGGTTTTTACTCCAGGCTATTCCTTGTTCCCAGAAAAGAGGGCACTTGGCGCCCCATCCTGGATCTATCCAAACTGAACACCTCCTTGGTGGTCCCCAGATTCAAAATGCTAACCTTGCAACAGTTCCTGCCTATGCTCACACACAATGCCTAGCTTGTAACACTAGACCTAAAAGATGCCTACCTCCACTTCCTAAATTGCTGCGCTTCAGAGCAGGCTGTCAACACTTTCAGTTCTCTGCACTGCCCTTTGGGTTATCTACTGCTCCCAGAGTATTCACTAAATGATTGGCCCCGGCTATAGCATTCTGCAGACAGAGAAATGTACAGATTTACCCTTACTTGGATGACTGCCTTATTCAGGCGGACTGCAAAGAAAAGTTGCTGCAGGGCCTTCTCTCTGTCAAGTCACTCCTAACTTCCCTAGGGTTCACCATCAACGAGAAAAAAATCAAAGCAAAACCCCACCAGAAAAATTTTTTTCCTGGGAGCTGTGCTAAACACAGCAACCCAAATTGCCTTCCTATCCTCAGAAAAGCAGAGCTTTTCTGCCCCTCTACTTCACCTTCCAGAAGTCACCTTACTTGCGAGGAAGTTCCTGCAAGCCCTGGGATACATGGCATCTTTCATCCTTCTCATCCCTCTCGCCAGGCTTCACATGAGAAAACTTCAGTGGTACTTAAAGAACCTTTGGTGTCAGCACTTTCAGTCCCTAGAGACCACTCTCCCTCTGACCCCCTGTATAAGGGCTGAATTTCTCTGGTGGGCAGAGGCCTGTGCCATGAGCAAGGGTCTTCCCTTCATCCTCCGCCCATCCAGCCTGACCATCACCACTGACGCCTCAGACATTGTTTGGGGTGCTCACCTAGCAGGCAAGTGTACCCAAGGCCTTTGGAATGCCCAGCAATTTCACTTGCACATCAACCAGAAAGAAATGATGGCAGTGCAAAAGGCTCAGACTTCCTTCCAACCCCATCTCAGGCCAGCAGTCCTCCTTATAAAAACAAACACCACCACAGTAATGTGGTACATCAGCAAGCAGGGGGGCACCCAATCTTTACCCCCTGTGCAGGTTAGCCATGAGTCTCTGGCTTACAACCAACTCCATGGGGCTACACCTAATTGCCCAATAATTACCATGGATCAGCAACACACTGGCAGACCACCTAAGCAGAAACTTACTGGACCACCATGAATGGCAGCTTTACAGAGATATCTTTCTGCAAATCACCCAGGATTGGGTAACCTCAGAAGTGGACCTCTTTGCCTCGCACCTCAACCACCAGCTGCACAAGTTCTGTACCAGGGAGTATCACCTTTTAGCATGGTAGGTGGATGCCTTGACTTCGCCCTTTAGCTCCCTCTTTGTGTATGCATACCCTCCTCTGCCCCTTATTCCCAAGGTTCTGATCAAAATAAGAGAGGAGAGACCAAAGGCCATCCTCATTGCTCCAGATTGGCCCAGACAGCATTGGTACCCCTTATTATGCAGTCTGACCTTACAGACCCCAAAGCTGCTTCCTCTGATCTCAGACCTCTTGACCCAGGAGAGGGGTAGGTACTGCACCCAGACTTAGACTCTCAAACTTTCAGCATGGCTTATACACTAACAACTGACAAGGAGTCCCTGTTAAGCAAATGGGTACTGGACATCATCACAGAGGCCAGAAGGCCCAGCACAAGAAAATGATATGCAGGAAAATGGTAAAAGATTCTGCTCCTGGAAACAATCAAAAAGGGGCAATACCTCCCAACCTACCATCCCTGTCATCCTGGAGTACCTAGCAGAGTTGCTCAATAGTGGCCTCTCTTTCTCTTCTATTAAAATCTGTGCCTCAGCCATTACTGCCCATTATGATTCAGACCCACCCCTCTTCTCTCATCCTTTGATTAACCAATTCCTCAGAGGGGCTTCTAATATCAGGCCTTCCAGAAGGCCTCTGACGCCACCCTGGGACCTGAATTGTGTTAGAGAAACTAACCTTACCTCCTTTCGAACCTGCCACTTTAACAAAATTGAAATTACCCGTCTTCGAAGACTGCCTTCTTACTAGCTATCACCTCAGCCAGAAGGGTCTCTGAACTTCAAGCTCTCATGGCTGTTGAGCCCTTCATAATTTTCCATGCAAACAGTCTCCCTGAAGACTAACCCCTCCTTTATGCCCAAGATGGTATCTGATGTGACCCTTAACCAGGCCATACACCTTCCCTCCTTCTTTCCCAACCCTCAAAACAAGGGGGAAAGAATTCTACACTCACTAGACGTGCACAGACAACTCCGATATTATCTGGACTGTATTAAGCCATTCAGAAAAGCAGACCAGCTTCTTGTAAGCTTTGCCCCAGGGGCAGAGGGGAAGCCCATCTCCAAACAAACCATTTCCAAATAGATTTCACACTGTATCCATTTTTGCTACAGACTACATGCGAAACCCATCCCCAAGTCTATCTGTACCCACTCTACTAGGGCAACCTCCACTTCCACTGCCTTCCTCAGAGGAGTACCTACCAGGAACATCTTGGAAGTGGCTACCTGGACATCTGTCCATCCCTTTACAAAGCATTGCCACCTTACCTGTCTTTTCTAAGTCTAGGGCAGGGTTTGCCTCTGCAATTATGCTGCACCTCCTGACCCGTACTTGGGACTCAACCTTTCCTTGCACCCTTTTCCTCAGCATTGGGAATCCTTCCACAGGTGATGACTGTAATGGTGGAACATGAAGTACATAGTACAGTTGTGTACACTTACCATAAATGTAGATGTTAGAGTGTATTCACTGTTGCAATCTTGGTTTCCCTCCATCCATCCCCCTTTCTTCTCCTTCTCTCTCTCTCTTTTTTAACCATTTTAACCTGTGGTTCTCCTTAACTTACAAAGGACATTTTGGTATTTATTTTCCACTGGTGTGGTTTCTTCCACCTGAACCTGGCCTCCTACTTGGGGGCTCCTGACAGGTTACGGCAAGAAAAACTGAAGTAATGGCATCTGCTGCCTTACTTCATACTACTGACGATCTGATGTCGGTCTTCAAGCGACAGCAGCCGACACAGAAATACTAAGTCTCTGGTATTCTGGCCGGCCGAGGGCTACCCTGGCAGGGATAACCAAAATGTGATGACTGCAACAGCGAATACCCCCCAACATCTACATTTATGCTAAGTGTACGCGACTGTATTTTCTGGTATGGAATCTTGCTGTTGAGTATTAAGTGACTCTTCAGTAAGTTCATATCCCTTCCAGTCAGAACATTTTGGCCGTCACATTGAGCAGGTCCTTAACTCAGTCACATGAAAGGATGCTTCACAGGATGTGTTTCTGGACACTTCACCAGTGGAGTATTCCTGAAGTGGATCTTTTTGCCTCCCCTATGAATAGACAGCTTCCTCTGTTTTGTGCCACAATTCCAGGTCCTCTGATGTGGAAGGTGGATGCCCTCTCATTTTCTTGGAAGGGGATGTTTCTTTATGCATTCCCTCCTCTTCCTCTCATTCCGAAAATCCTGTTCAAGATGCAACAGGATGCTTCCAAAATCTTATTGGTGACACCATTTGGCCATGACAGCACTGGTTTCCTCTACTTCTGCATCTAACCAGGGGCAATCGGGATCTCTCATCCATCCCCACCTGTCCACACTTCAGCTGACTCTGTGGGCGATAGGATTTTGATTCCTCACAGACGCTTTTTTTCTGAAGACGTGCTGCATGTCCTGCAGGAGGCAAGGAAACCTACTACTAGGAAATCCTACTTATCCAGTTGGAAGAGGTTTTCTGTTTGGTGTTTCCCTCGTAACCTGGCCCTACTTACTGTGGATGTTCCTTTGGTTCTCTCTTAGTTGTATGAGTTGCTCAATGCTGGTTTGGCCTATTCTTCTATTAAGGCCCACTTATCAGTTCTTTCTGCTTGTCTGCCTTTCTCATTCTTTAGCTTCTGAATTTGAGATTAAACAGTTTGTTAAAGGCGTTCTTAAGGAAGCCTGTTCCTCTTTCCTGGGATCTTAATTTTGTTTTGGAGAAGCTTACTCAGGCTCCTTTTGAGCCTGCTGCTTCAGTTTTCTTGCTACATTGCTCCTGGAAGACTATTCTTTTGTTAGCTCTTACTTCTAGATGGGTGTCTTGAGTTGCAGGCCCTTATGGTTTGTCCTCCTTTTTTGGTCTTTCATGAGGACAGGGTATCCTTGCGCACACACCCTTCTTTTATGCCTAAGGTGGTTAATGAGCTATCACTGAATCAGTCTATTAATCTGCTTACTTTTTCCCCTGTCCACAGTCTGACATTGAGAGGGTGCTGCATATTTTGGGCATGCATGGGCAACTCAGGGTTTATTTGGATAAGACTAAGGCTGTTAGAAAATCTATTCAGTTATTTTCTTTTCATCCTAGATCTTTGGGACTTGCTGTATCCAAGTAAACTCTTTCTTCTTGGATTTCTAAGGCTATTTCCTTCGTTATACCTTTCATGGCAAGAACCTTCATTCTTCAGTTAACGCTCATTCTACTACATCTGTGGCTTCTTTGGGTGCTTTTTTCAAGGGCTTAGATACTAATTCTGTTCTTGAAGCAGCTACCTGGACTTCTGTGCATACATTTACCAAGCATTACAATTTGGATGGTATCTCTAGGGCTACGGCTGGCTTTGCTGGTGCCATTCTTCATGGCTTTTTAGGGGGCTGTTCTGCACCTTCCCCCTCCCAGATTTCCTCTTGACCTTTGTCACTCTCCAATTTAAGAGTACTGCAGCAGGGAATGTAAGAACATAGTACAGTTGTGTAAAATATTACCATAACAGTAGATCTCCTTGCCTTCACTGCTGCAGTATTCACTCCCTCCCTCCATCCCACTAGTCTTTTGTCTTCCTGGATGTACATGTTATCTCTTCTGTTTCTTGGAATGTGTTTCTAATGGGGCATTCATTTCTAATTATGGTAAGTCTGAGTATCACCTTTATGTCCTATGCTACATGAGGAGCATTTGGGTGACGTTAGGCGTACCTTTTAAAAGCAACAAGTAGTCATTGGTAGACTGGCTGGATGTTTGGGCTCCCACTTCAAAGAATCCTATCGGTTAAGAATACTGCAAGGCAAGGCCATCTACCATTATGGTAAGAATTTGCACAACTGTAAATTTAATTTCTTGTGAAGGAAAGAAAAGTAAAGGAACAACTTATTTCAAGACTGACCATTTGCAAATGATTGTCTAAGGCTATTACTTTTTGTGATACTAGCCATAACACAACTGTTCTTGGCAGGGTTAAGGTGATACTAGGGTTTGGCTTCATCTGTGGCTTTTTGGAAAGGGTTGAATTTTAGAAGTATTCTAGAAGCTACTACTTCATGCTCCGTACATACTTTTACGAAATACTATAAATTTGATTACTTCTGTAGGTCCAGATCAATCTTTGCTAGGATCATTCTCTAGAGGCTCTTGGACTCTTCTCCTCCCACCTTCCAAATGTGGTTAGCTAAGGTAATTTACTCATATAGCTACTACCTCAGTGATCAATATGATGAACATAGTACAAGTATGCAAGTCAAACGTACTGTAACAGTAGATGTTCAGATGATCACTGCTGCAGCAACTACTCTTTCCTTCCATCCTCCTCATTTTTGGTGTGCTTTTCATGCCAGAGTGTGGATATTTATTTATTTTTTGTTCCTATAATTGTCCTTTCAGGGCTCAGCCCCCCTCTCTCTGCTGGCAGGAAAGGTCTAAAGGGCTTTGTGCCCAAACCTGCTTTTAGTCAGCTCAAATCAAGCTGCCTGACAGTTTGAACATGTGGAAAGTGCCCTGAAACTTTGTAAGCTTGGCGGGCTGTTATATCCTTGGCAGGATATAATCCATATGGTCAAGACTACTGTAGCAGTGATCATTTGGACATCTATTGTAAGTTTGTTGCACAGCCGTATCTACCAGACTTCACTTAAAACTCTCTTGTCCTCCCAAACATTACTGTGTATGTATTGTTTCCTCAAATGTGCTCCGTCCCTTTTCTAAAGACCCCACCAACATTTCTTTTTATTTCCTTTATATAATGTACAGCATTTGTTAGTTAATTTAGATTTTTTAGACATCTTTATTAACATCGCACATAGTACAAGTGGCAGAAGTACACATTCAATTTATAAAGGAGTGAACAAACCATTACAACAGTTAACCACAGAAAAAAATGCCTGTAGCCCCCCCCCCCCCCAAAAAAAAAAAATAATGCAAACACCACAACTAGAATGTAGTAGATTGTTTAATAATTCAAATTGGTTAATTGCTTTCATCCTAGCAATTAATAGGCTGCCTTCAGAACCAAACAAACCCATATAAAATCTCTTTTAAAATCACAGTCACTCAATCATAATAAACAACCAGTCAGGTTGCGGACCCATTAAAAAAGTGTATATTCGTCATTTGATGTTCTGAGGTTATTCGTTCTTTAAACATCTGCTGAAACAACACTTTTTTGTTGTACACATTATACAAATATGATTTTTGTCTTAACAATTCAGTTTAACATAACATAGATTGGTCAAGTCCTGCCTTTCATGAAATGTCACTCCTCCATAACATTATTCTGTATGTTTTGTTCCCACATATTCCATTTGTTTCTAGGAAGTTTATGCTTTCTGATTTCTAAAGATCCCAGCTCCAGTTCTTTTATCTCCTTGACAAGATTTAACAATTCTTTCTTTGCTGGTTTTGGTTTGAGTTCCATTTTTCCAATATGTTGATGTTATGTCGTCATATTTTGCCTTCATTCTTAATGGTTGGGTTCGGAACCGAACATAGATTCCGATTCGGCTGCATACTAAAGCTCGAGCGCTTTTACTGGCTCAAGGCTACATCCTATCCCAAGATGCCTAGCGACTGTTACCCAGATCTTATTTGCTGCTTACAGCTTCGGGATTGCTTTTTCGCAGGCTCAGGCTAAGTGAATATTTTTTCTTTAACCTTTGTGTGGTTTGTTTGGTATTTATAGTAGCAGCAGTCATATCTTTAGATTTGAGTGCTTCCTTTTGCTAATTAAAGGTTTTCTTGTTATTTTTGCCGTTTGTTGCTGATTTTGTTTGGGCCGTCGTTGTCTTAGGCCTTCTATCTATCGGCTGCTCCTTTCAGTGAATCCGTTTGTTAGAGGATTTCTTTTCCCCCCCTTCTTTACTAGTTTAGCCCGTTTTTAGTTAGAGGGCTCCCCTTTCCCTGTTTGGAAATCCAGGTGTCGCTGTTTGTTAGAGGCATCTCCTCAGGTTAGAGGTGTATGTCGTTTAAATTAGAGACTCTCCTCTAACCCTTTTCTTTTAATTTTTTTCAAAAAAAAAAAAAAAAAAAAAACTTGGTTTCTTGCTAGTATAGTTAGTTTTCTTTTTGTGGTCTTGCTGATCCGTTTTGTGCGTTATTGGCCTTGTGGTGACAAATTTCTATTTTTGTGACTTCATTACTGGTTGTGACAGTTTTTTTGCTAATTGTGACAGGATGTCTAAAGAGACCAAACAGTCCAGTTTTAAGAAGTGTGATTTTTCTTGCACACAAAAAATGTCGCTCACAGATGGACACACTAGTGTGCATTGCTTGGGCACCGTCCACCTGCAGGATTCCTGTTCTATTTGCCATGGTTTTAGTTAGAGTCCTGCAGGATTGGAAGAACAAGCTGGTAGTCAGGGGTTTGTTAAAAGGGCCTTTTGAATCGGCTGTTGAAGAGACTCAGGCCTCCAGACTTTCAGAAAAGTCATCCAAAACTTCTTCGGCTTCAGCTTCCAAGCCATCAAAAAGTCATGAAAAAGTGGATTATTTGGGTCCAAAGTCTGTCGTTTCCGAAAAGGCAAAGTTTCCATTGGTTCCATGTGGAGTTTCGGAACTGTCTCTGAGCCACAAAAGGAGGTGGTCACCTTCTTTGGATCCGATTCGTTCAGTGCCACAGTCTCCTTTATTGCAATCGATGACAAGTAGCCACAAGTTCTCCACCCATTCCTCTCTGTCATCCAGGAGCCTTTCAGATGATGATGATGTGGAGCGGGTGGTTAGAAGGATGCTTCTTACACCTGCCCTAGCAAAAATTCTCAGGAGCCCAGCCCAGATAGTTGTGGAGCCGACTTCAGTAGCTGCTTTACCTTCTATTCCTCCTCTGACTCAGTCAAGTTTGGATCCAAATAGTCTGGAGATCCTTGTGGTGGAACCGTCGGACCCGAAATCCATCCCCGGAGTCTAGATGCCAACCTCCGCTCCGATCTCATCAGTGTTGGCGTCCATCAAGGGATCTGGGTGCCGAGACTCCCTCTTCGTTTCGGGGGGTGTCAACCTCTACACCATCCCTCCAACCCCAGCGTAGAGAACCAATGCCTTGGGACACCCCAGTGGGTGAGACCCTGTCATCTGAATCCTCTCCAGAGCATCCCTCCGAGGAGGTCCTTCGAAAGAGAACCTGTAAGAGGAAACACACAGACTCCCCTGAGTCTTGTCACATCGGATACTGAATTATAGTATTTAGAAGGGTCCCCACGGTCACCCTCTGAGGATGTCTCCTTTTCAGGCATCCTAGAGATCCTGAAACAGAGAGGTGGCTGGAAGACCCTCTTCCCTTCTGAAATGAGTCAGTATACCTGGTGACATTTGGTTCTAGACCCTTCACTTCCTGGGTATCTCCACCTTTTGACCCACTCCTGGGAGTAGTCAGTCAAAAGGCGTGGGGCTCTCCAGAGTTGGTGGAACCAGTTCAGAGGATGTCCAACAAGTTTATTACAGCCCCAGAGGACAAATAATTTCTGACTAAAGGTGTCACAGTAGTTGCTATGGTGGTGGTGGTGGCGGTGGCCACCAAGAAGGAACTAACCGAAGCTTCATCTGTCCACCAGCTGAGTAAGGAGTCTCGAACGATGGACAGATACAGGAAGTGTATGTTCTCTTCAGCGGCCTTTACCCTTAAGTCGCTGAATTATTTATCCCACTTCCCTTGTCTTCAGAGGGCTCTCCTCAAGGAGCTAGGAGATTCCCTCCAAGGTGCTACAGCTGGAGGGGGTACCTGGCAAGATAAGCTCTCAGCTTGCGACCTTAACCTCGATAAGAAACTCCTCCATGCGCCTCATTTCTTATGTGGCTGATGGAGTGAGCAGGGCAGCAGGCACAGGAATAGCATCTTTGTGAGTTTTGCTGAACCCTTTGTCTTCCTTTATTTATGTCCCCTTTAACGGCTCATCTTTGGTCGGGCCAAAAGTGGAAAAGAGACTTACCCGGTGCGAACAAGATAGCAAAGCTCTATCTGCCATGGGAGTGCGTCCCCCCCCACCAGACCTTATCCCAAAGGTCAGAAGGGTGGAAAAATGTGGTCCCGGAAATCCAAAGGAGCTTTGCCAGACACTCATGGTGAATTTTCCCCCAGGGGCAGAGGGAGAAATAACGGAAGAGGGGTCTGCAGAATCTGGGCAACAGAGATGCATTCTCTGGTAGGTCCCTTCCAGCTTTCCTGAAAGGAAGTCCGCCTGTCCACCTCTGGAGGCACTTGGGGGGGGGGGGGGGTTCACTGTACCCAAAAGCCTGGGTGGACATCACTCAAGCGAAATTGGTATGGTCGATCATATCTAGGGGATACAACATTCCTTTCTCCCTTCCACCAAAGACTATCCCAGACATACCACCCGGTCAAAGGGATCAAGCAACCCTAGAAATTCAAAGGTTGCTAAGAAAGAGTCGTCCAGTAAGTACCCGCAGACCAAATCGGATCCGGAATTTACTCGAGGTTCTTTTTAGTTACAAAAAAGACAGGAGACTGGAGACCAGTTTTGGGTCTCGGCAGACTAGATCTTCAGGATGCATACTACCATATAAAGATGGACAGGCGATCCAGAAGATATTTACTCTTCCGGCTCGGAGCCAGTCATTACCGATTCAGAGCTCTGCCCTTTGGTCTCACTACAGCCCCCCGAGTGTTTACTAAATGCATGGCAGTAGTTACGGCTCACCTGAGGGCATCTAGGATTCCGGGTGTTTCCATACTTAGACGACTGGCTCCTGACAGTCACCATAGAGCATCTACTAACCAGGGCAAGAGACTCGCCATTCATCTCTGCTCAGAGCTGAGCATTACCATAAATTTAGAAAAATCTGCCTTGTTGCCATCACAGCATATATTACCTTTATAGGGGCAGACTTAACACAAAAGTCATGGTTGCAAAACTGCCTCACGAAAGAATTCAGATGTTAAGCCGTCGGGTGTCAATATTGCTCATGAAGGAAAAAGTACAGGCAATATTTGTCCTCAGGGTTCTGGGTTCAATGGTAGCTGCAATAGCATTAGTCCCACTGGCATGTCTACACATGAGAATATTACAGTGGCTACTCTTTGCTAAGTGGTCCATGCAGGAGTTGCCCATGTCACACAAGATTCTCATTACAAACACCTGCAAGAGGGACCTACGGTAATGGCTTCAGTCCACACAGGTAACAATAGGCAAACCATTTGTTCTTCCCCCAACCTGTAGCTACAGTGACGACGAAAGCTTCCCAGATAGTGTGGGTGGGGTGGCATTATCTGGGACAGACTGTCCGAGGGACTTGGCAAGAACATGACTACCACTTGCACATCAATGTCCTAGAGATGAGGATGGTGCTTTTGGCATTGCAAGCATTCCAGCGCCGTCTTCCAACAGGTATGATTGCAATACAGACAATATGTCCATGGTGTGGTACTTCAACAAACAAGGCAGAATCAGATCTTACCCCCTCTGTCGAGAGGCTAGAGATGCTCTTCGTTGTTCACTGTTGCAGTCATTACATTTGGGTTATCTGCCTGCAGGTTGCCCTCAGCCAGCCTGAATATCAAAGTCTTGGGTCCTGCGTCGGATGCTGTCTCTTCTTCCATGACGTCAGGTTGTCAGGGTTGTCAAACATGCAGCTGACGCCATTACACCAGTCTTTTTTGCCGCGCAGTGCCAAAGCAGAAGCAGTTCACAAGTGCCGGTCGGCCGACTCCTGAAATTTTCGTTTTCGAGTTTCAGAACCGAAGTCTTCAAAAAAGCTAAGTACCCCATTGGGAATCGGTTTTCTTGCACTAAACTGATGTCAGTAAAAGTTAACAATTGTATTACCTGTGGAAAGCAAATACCTCAAAGATTTTTATTCGTACTGCATTCCTTGCCTAGGCCCAGACCACGACGTCCCTCGTTGTCGGTTTTTTGCCTTATTCAATCCTCGAACTATTCGTCATTGGTCCATTTTTGCAGCAAACTATTTCAGTTTTCTGTTTAATTATCCAGAAATGGCTTCGGTAAGCCATCCGACTACCGACATTCCAAAAAAAGTAAAGACAAAGACAGAAACAGACCGCATAGGTCCAAAGCTGCCGACGACGCTTCCATTAAGCTAGTCACCAGTTCACCGGTACTCAGTGAGGCGCTTTCGCAGCCCCTGATGCCTGCTACTTCAAATTTGCAGGCCTCTACTTTGACCCATTCGGAGTCTGCTATGTCGCGAGATGCTTTTTTGATTATGGAGCCTGCGGATGTCTCTACCTTGGATGGGTCCGGAGCCACTGTGCAGGCACCAGCTTCTGAGGGTGTATTCAGGCCTACGGACCTACATTTCAAACCGACACCATCTTCTTCAAGGCCTAAAACTCGACCCACGCCTAGAAAACTGGTGTCCAAACCGCATGGCCAGGCCCATATGCCTAAAAAACAAATGATAAAAATGGCTGAAGACCTTATTACTTTAATTAGGGGAAGCCAGCCTTCTCCCCCTATTGACCTAGAATTGATTTTCCTTCTGATCAGAATTCTGAAATTTCTGTTTCTTCTGATTACCAGGATTTACCCTTATCTACCTATGAGGATTCTGATGCAGAGGACTCCATTCCCTTGCTTCCCTTCCAGAAGATTTTTCTTTTGGTGAAACCTTACACACTCTTAGGGAGCATTTCCGCTGGGAAAGCCAGGATTACTCTGACTCCAAAAAGAGGCTTAGGCAATTCTTACTCCTACCTCAACACAGGCCTTTAGCTATCCCTTTTGTCCTAGACATTGTAGATGATGCCTTCTAGGAATCTAGCCTGGCCCCAGGCACTTTACCTCCGGCTCCCAGGAAACCTGACATGTATTAGAGTACCTGACTCTAAGTTCCTTTTCAAAAATCCTACTGCGGACCCAGAGACCATTTCCCAGGGGCCTAAAGAGTACTACTGCCAAAAACCCTACCCCCGTCTGATAGAGATTCCATTGCCTTGGACAGATGGGGTAAGAAGGTATACACTTCTGCTACTTTGGCCATTAGGTCCTTAAACTGCCAGTTTCATATGTTAAAGTATCAGCAACATATTATGGGACTACTTAAACAGAAAATTATGTTGATTCCTGACTGTGCTGAAAATAAAAAATCACAAGATTTAATGTATTCTGCTGAACAAGTTGATAAACATAATTTGCAGTGAGGTTTTGACTCCTTAGAAGCATCTTGCAGGGCTGCTGTCACTGGGTCTGTTGTTAGAAGGCATGCTTGGCTTAAGGAGCAAAATTTGCCAGATCATGTTAAAGCTAAATTACTGGATGCTCCCTTAAACCAAGATCTCCTGTTTGGCAACAAAGCAGAACTTGTTCTTAAAAAGATGGAGGAAAAAGCTAAATCTATGCAAACTGTTATAGATTTCCTGCAAGTAGAGCTTCCCAGATTCAGTAGGCATTGGCCTTCTAAGAATTGGTCCTTTCCTGTCTCTTCCAGGCCTTATCAGTCCAGACCCAGGAACAGCAGACCATGTAAGCTGCAGTCTCAGGGTACTCCCAGGCCTAAGCAGTGGGGGGCTTCCACTTCCAAAGCTGGAAGTAGTAAGACACCCCCTATGGAAAACTGTCACAATGACTTAACCTTAATCCTTCCCAGCCCTGCTCAACTGCATGCTCCCTTACGGAGAAAGATCGCACTGCATGCAAAAAAATGGGAACTCATTACTCAGGACATATGGGTTTTAAATATAGTTTCCCAAGGATACAGATTCCACTTCCACACCTTACCAACCCCAAACGGTTGGCCAGACCAAACCCTAATCAATGGGCAGAGGCTCAACAGCAGGTTCTCTCTCTTCTAAGTATCAGGGCTATTCAGCCTGTCCCAGCAGAAGAAAGGGGACAAGGTTTTTACCCGACTATTCCTGGTACCCAGAAAAGACAGCTCCTGGCATCCTATCCTGGACCTCTCTATTCTAAACACTTTTTTGGTAATCCCAAATTTCAAAATGCTAACACTTCAGCTGCTTCCTATGCTAGGCAAAGATGCCTGGTTGGCCACCTTAGACTTAAAGGAAGCTTACCTGCACATTCCAATAAGGGAATCTTGCAGGAAATACCTACGCTTCAGAGTGGGTTACATGCGCTATCAGTTCTCTGCACTTCCCTTTGGCTTATCTACTGCACCCAGGGTTTTCATGAAGTGCCTAGCTCCAGTCATTGCATTTTGCAGGCAAAGAAATATTCAAATATATCCATACCCGGACGATTGTCTAATTCAGGCAGAAAGCCAGGACAATGCTACTCAATCGTCTGGCATTTGTAAATAAACTTCTAACCTCACTTGGGGGTACACCATAAACGAAAATAAATCTCATCTAGTACCCTGCCAACAAATTGTATTCCTGGGAGTAAGCTTGAACACAACTTCCCAGATGGCTTACCTCACCCAGAGAAACAAGTTTATTTGACAGCCTACTTCAAACTACTGGCCACAAAGACCCAGCTATCTGCAAGGAAAATCCTGCAAGCCGTGGGGTTCATGGCCTCTTGCATTCTACTAATTCCATATGCAAGACTGCATATGAGGAAACTGCAGTGGTACCTAAAAAGCCTATGGTGTCAACATTCACAGGACCTGGAATCAATGTTTCCTATCATTCCTTGTATAAAGATAGTGTTCCTTTGGTGGGCAGAGGCCTGATACCACAACAAGGAACTGCCATTCATTCTACCCCCTGCTGCCCAAACACTAACAGATGCATCAGACTATGCATGGGGGGATCACTTGGCAGGGCAGTGCATTGAGGGCAAATGGAGCCAGAGTCAGATGCACCTGCATATCAATCAAAAAGAAATGTTAGCTGTACAGAATTCACTGACAGCCTTCAAGGACCACATTCTTCCAGGACAATTATTGGTAAAGACAGACAACACCACTGTTATGTGGTACATAAACAAGCAGGGGGGAACCCACTCGTATTCTCTCTGCAGACTAGCCATGACTCTGTGGAACACAGCCTTGAGCTACCAAGTGCACCTACAAGCTCAATTCCTGCCAGGCAAGCTAAATTCACTGGCAGATGACCTAAGCAGAAATGTCATGGACCCACACGAGTGGAAACTGGAACCAAAGATATTCAACATTTTGAGAAACAAATGGGGGAACCCAGATATAGACCTGTTTGCCTCCCCTCAGAACTACCAATTGGACAAATTCTGCACAAGGACTCCCCACAGCCAAGCTTGGCAAGTGGATGCTCTGTCCTTCACCTGGGAAAGCCTCTCAGTTTATGCTTTTGCCCCTCTGCCTCTCCTCCCGAAAGTTCTGCTAAAGATCAAACAAGACAAACAAAGGACAATTCTGATTGCACCGGACTGGCCACACCATCACTGGTACCCCCTCTTGCGCAGTATGTCACTGCTGTATCCATGGCACCTGCCTCAGACCCCTTCCCTGCTGTCCCAGCAGGAGGGCCAGATTCTGCACCCCCAGCTTCAAACCCTGAACCTTGCAGCCTGGCTATAATTCCCTGAGCTCTCCAATAGCATCACTCAGTAAGCAGGTGCTAGATGTCATTCTGGAAGCCAGGACGCTTAGTACTAGAAAATCCTATGCTGAAAAGTGGAAAATATACTGTTCATGGATCCAAACTCAAGGGATGGGCACAACTGTGCCCAGCTTATCGCATATCCTTCAATACTTAATAGAGATGCTTCACAAGGGCCTTTCCTTCTCATCAATTAAAATTCATGCCTCAGTCATGTCAGCACATTATAATACTGAGCCAGCCCTCCTCTCTCACCCTCTGCTGAAACAATTCCTCAGAGGGGCCAAAAATCTAAGACCACCCAGGAGAGCCCCTACTCCAGCCTGGGACCTTAACTTTGTACTGGAAAAGCTCACTCTACCTCCTTTTGAGCCAGCTGCAACTGCAGAGTTGAATTTCCTTTCTTGTAAAACTGCTTTCCTTCTAGCCATCACTTCAGCAAGAAGAGTGTCTGAACTTCAGACCCTCATGGCAGTGGAGCCCTTCATCATCTTCCACGCTGACAGGGTGTTCCCTCAGGACCAGTCCTTCCTTTTTGCCCAAGGTGGTATCTAGTGTGGCTCTTAATCAGTCCATTCATTTGCCTACCTTTTTTCCAAATCCACAGAACAAAGGAGAACGAATATTGCACTCTTTGGATGTGCACAGACAACTAAGATTTTATTTGCACAGGATTAAGCCTCTCAGAAAAACTGAACAGCTGCTGCAGGGACAGAGGGGAAGGCCATTTCAAAGCAAACCATTTTTAAGTGGATAGACCATTGCATTTTTTTCTGCTGTAAGCAACATGGAAAACCTACCCCTCAAGGGATAAGATCACATTCCACCATGGCTACATCTACCTCTACAGCCTTTCTCAGAGGTGTTCCTAACAGGGACATCCTAGACGCTGCTACCGGGAGTTTTGTACATACCTTCACCAAGCATTACCACTTGTCTGTTTTCTATATCCAGAGCTGGTTTTGCCACTGCAGTCTTGCAGGGCTTAATAGCTGGTCCTAATGCTCTCTAACTTCCTCCTCCCTGCCTTTGCTTTGGGAATCTACCCAAATGTAATGACTGCAACAGTGAAACACGAAGAACATAGTACAGTTGTGTACACTTAACATAAATGTAGATGTTAGAGTGTATTCACTGTTGCAGTCCTGGTTACCCTCCCTCCAGCCCCCTGACTTCTCTTGACTCTACCTTCCTTCTTGTTTGGTGTATTTATGCTTTCTGGTGTATTTGATTTTTGTTGGCGGTGTAACCTAACATATGATTGCTTCCCATTATGGGGGCACCTGACATCTGGGGCAAGAAAAACTGATGTAATGGCGTCGGCTGCATGTTTTATACCCCTGACGACCTGACGTCATGGAAGAAAAGACGGCATCCGACGCAGGACCCAAGACTTTGATATTCAGGCCGGCTGAGGGCTAGCTGCAGGCAGATAATCCAAATGTAATGACTGCAACAGTGAGTGCATTCGAACATCTACATTTATGGTAAGTGTACGCAACTGTACTGTATGGCAATGGACAGTTTCTTCTCAGCATTTTCTGATTGCAACACACATCCCGGGGAAGTACAGCATGGTAGCGGACAGATAGGGCAATTCTTATCCCTTACAAGTGGTCCCTGAATCAGGAAATTGTGAACCACATTTTTAGCAAGTGGGGCCAGCCATGCTCTGACCTCCTTGCCACATCCATCAACTCCAAATGCAGCAGCTACTTTGTCCTAATTCCCCCTCTGGGGGAGTTACCGAGGGATAACCTTGTTCACAATTGGCCCCCGGGACTTCTGTATGCTTTCCCCCTGTTTCTATTAATACCCAAGGTTCTCCAGAAAGCCAAATGGTTAAGTCACAGGCTAATTCTCATTGCTTCTTACTGGCCTTGCAGGAGCAGCCTTGGATCCTGGACCCAGTGCTGGATCTTCTGGCTCTTGAGGCAGGAATGCTCCACCCCTGTATTCAAAGCATCAAGCTGACCGCTTGGTTACTCCACTTCCCATCTTAGCCAGGCTTCCAGAGCTATCCCTGGCAGTGTGACATATTCTGATGTTCATCGTGCATACAGCTGCAGTCATAACAGATGGGTTCTCCTGCTGTCAGGCGGGTCCTCGGTCGGCCGAATTCCAAAGTCTAGGTCCGGCGTCGGTTGTCATCGCTTCTTCCCTGACGTCAGTGCGACAGGGGTATAAAGGAACCAGCCGACTCCATTTTCTTCAGTCTTTCTTGCCGTGCGGTGCCCGAAGCAGAAGCAGTTCGCAAGTGCCGGTCGGCCAGCTCCTGAGATTACGAAAATTTGGAAACCGAAGTCTTCTTAAAAGCTAAGTACCCCGTTGGGGAAACTTTTCTTGCCTCAGACCGATGTCAGACAAAGTTAATAATTGTATTTCTTGTGGGAAGCAAATACCGCATAAGGATTTCCATTCCCTCTGTATTCCTTGTTTAGGCCCAGACCACGACGTTTCGGTCTGTCGCTTTTGTGCTACATTCAACAAACGCACTATTAAGCATCGGGCGGAGTTCGCCCAGCATTATTTTGGGAAAGCATTTAACTATACTATGTCGTCGGATACTCCGACTCCGGTTTTGTCTAAAAAAACGCAAAGACAAGGACCGACACTCGAGGTCCGCGGCCTCTACCGACACCACGCCAAAGCCGACTACACGTGGTCCGGTTCTCAGCGAGGCGCCTACGCAGCCCCTGATTACTGACGACACATCTTTGGCGGTGTCTCCTGTGCCCGAGGTCGCAGGCTCCTCGCCCACACCCGACTACAGATACCGAAGCCACTCTTGGCGTTGAAACACAGAATGTGGACAGGTCCACCTCCACTCAAGGTGTCTTCAGACCTTCCTCTTCTTTCTCCATCAAGGCTTTCACCAAGTCTAAAGCAACCATGCACTCTAAGAGACCAGCTACACAGGGCCCATCTCCAGGCCCCATGCCTAAGAAACAGATGCTTAAAATGGCTGAGGATTTAATTACTCTAATCAGAGGTTCTCAGCCCCCTCCGGACAAAAGGCCCAGAGTGGAGGAAGATTCCCCCTCCTCTGATCATGGCTCCATTATTTCAGAACACTCTGATGATCAGGAACAGTCTTACTCCCCTTTTGAAGACTCTGATGCGGAGGAGTCTATTCCTTCTGTATCCCCCCCTGAGGATTACTCATTTGGGGAAACTTTGCCTACCTTAAGGGAACACTTCCACTGTGAAGGCCAGGATTATTCAGATTCCAAGAAAAGGCTCAGGGAATTTCTTTTGTTACCCCAGCACAGGCCTCTGGCTATACCTCCTGTCTTGGACATCCTAGATGATGTTTACTCGGAGGCCTGCCTTAACCCGGACTCTCTACCTCCAGCTCCAGTTAAGCCTGACAGGTACTACAGGGTTCCTGACTCACACCAATTTCTATACAAAAGCCATGCTGCTGACCTAGAAACCATCTCACAGGGGCCCAAGGGAGTTAAGGCCTCCATTGCCAAAAATCCATTGCCTTCCGAGAGAGATTCGGATCCTTAGAAAGGTGGGGAAAAAGGTATATACCTCGGCTACCTTATCCATGAGGGCCTTAAACTGTCAGTTTCATATGCTAAAATACCAACAGTTTTTGTTATCACAATTGAAAAGTAAAATGTCACAACCTGAACAACCAGACTTGAAGGAGTTGCAGGATTTGATGCATAGTGCAGAACAAGTGGGTAAGCATACCTTACAATGTGGTTTTGATGCTCTAGAGGCCTCATGTAGAGCTGCTGTTACAGGCTCAGTCATGCGTAGGCATGCCTGACTCAAGGAACAAGCCTTGCCTGATCATGTCAAAGCTAAATTACTAGACGCCCCTCTTCAAAAGGATGTACTATTTGGTGCTAATGCTGAGGAAGTATTACGGAAAATGGAGGAAAAGGCTAAATCAATGCAAACTGTGAAAGAATTTCTGCAGGTTCAACCCCCACGTTTTAGTAGAAATTGGCCTTCCAAAAACTGGTCCTTTCCTGCCACAGACAGAGACCCCAAAGAGGCAGATACAGGCACCCGAGGGGCAGAGGACAATCACAAGGATCGTATAGAGGCAGACAATGGCAAGCTCCTACACAAAGAGGTGGTGAGGACAACTCGCAATCTTTCAGAAAGCAAACCCAATGACTTTCCCCTTTGCATGCCAACCAGGTCTCAAATGGCAGCCCCCTTAGGAGGAAAGCTGGCATTATTTTCAAAAAATTGGCATGTTGTCACAAAGGACAAATGGATCCTGGACATTATAAACAGAGGCTACAAATTCCATTTTCATACCCTTCCAAAAATGAGAGGCATGCCAAACCTGCCACACAATCAAAGGGCAGAGGCACAAAGGCAAATTTCAAATCTCATAAACATGAAAGCTATTCAAGAGGTACCTACACATGAACAAGGTCAAGGTTTTTATTCCAGGCTATTTCTGGTGCCAAGGAAGGGAAAAGATTAGAGACCTATTTTGGATCTATCCATCCTAAACACATTTCTACTCGTACCAAAATTCAAGATGCTCACTCTACAGCAACTTCTTCCCATGCTGGGCAAGTAGTCTTGGCTGGTAACATTGGACCTCAAGGAGGCATACCTGCATGTCCCAATCAGACAAAATTGCAGAAGGTACCTCAGATTTCTTGCAGGTTCAACCCATTATCAATTCTCTGCATTGCCCTTTGGCTTATCTACTGCACCCAGAGTATTCACGAAATGCCTGGCATCAGTAATTGCCTACTGCAGACTTCAAGGGATACAAATATACCCTTATTTGGACGACTGCCTGATCCAAGCGGACAGCAAGCACATTCTTCTGAAACATCTTTCTTATGTAATAATGTTATTAAACTCTCTGGGATACACAGTCAACAAAGAGAAATCAAGGCTAATACCCTCTCGGAAGATAATTTTCCTGGGTGCCAATTTGGACACAAACACCCAGATGGCCTACCTCACGCCAGAGAAGCAGGGGCAACTAATTCAATACTTCAGAACACTGGCAAATTGCACCAGGCTGACTGCAAGGAAAATCCTGCAGGCTCTGGGATTCATGGCATCTTGCATCTTACTAATCCCATGTGCAAAGCTGCATATGAGAAAACTACAATGGTACCTGAAAAACATATGGTCTCAACACAGCCACAGTTTGGAAACAATTATACCACTAATTCCATGTCTGCAAAAGGAATTTCTGTGGTGGGCTCAAGCATGTCAAACAAACACAGGTCTTCCATTCAGCAAGCCTCAAGCAAATCAAGTCATCACAACAGATGCCTCGGACTACGCCTGGGGGGCGCACATGACAGACCGGTGCATTCAGGGCAAATGGTCCCAAGAAGAAAAGCACCTTCACATCAATCAAAAAGAAATGCTAGCAGTAATAAATGCTATTATAGCTTTCAAGGACCTTCTACAACCAGGTCAACTATTGATAAGAACGGACACCACCACAGTTATGTGGTACATAAACAAACAGGGAGGAACACATTCTTATCCCCTATGCAGACTGGCCATGTCACTTTGGAACATGGCCATGGACTTACAGATGGAACTACAAGCACAGTACTTGCCAGGCAAGGAAAACACGCTGGCAGACAACCTAAGCAGGAATATGACAGATCCACACGAATGGAAATTGCATCCAAAAGTTTTTACAGAAATAATACAAGAATGGGGAAGGCCAGACACAGATCTCTTTGCCTCCCACAAGAATCATCAATTGTCAAAATTCTGCTCAAGGATCTTCCATCCAAAGGCCTGGAGAGTGGATGCTCTTTCCTTCAGTTGGACATCAATGACAGTTTATGCCTTCCCTCCTCTTCCTCTGCTGCCCAAAGTTCTATTAAAGACCAAAGCAGACAGACCAAAGATGATCCTCATTGCTTCGGACTGGCCAAGGCAACACTGGTACCCACTCCTGAGGAGCCTGACGCATTCCCTACCATGGACCCTGCCTCTAATGCCTCTTCTTTTGACTCAGCACAGTTTCAAAACTCTTCACAGCCAGCTAAAAACACTCAATCTAGCCGCATGGAAGATTCCTTAGCATCACAACAGGCCCTACTCTCCAAGGAGGTGCAGGATGTCATTTTGGAGGCCAGAAGGCCATCAACTAGAAAAGCTTACTCTGCAAAATGGAAACGTTTTTGTGTCTGGAATGAGAAAAAGGAAAACTGAATTTACCTCAAATACTACAATATTTGGCTGAACTGCTAAGCAGTGGACTTTCTTTCTCCTCCATCAAAATCCATGCATCAGCCATTTCTGCAGAATACAACACTGATCCACCTTTATTCTCTCACCCTCTCCTAAGGCAGTTCCTCAGAGGGGCTAAGAATTTAAGGCCTCCAAGAAAACAACCAATACCTGCTTGGGATCTTAATTTCATGGTGGAAAAACTGACCTTGCCTCCCTTTGAGCCAGCTGCCTCATCAGATTTGCAATATTTGTCCTGGAAAACAGCTTTCTTTCTGGCTATCACCTCAGCTCGTAGAGTTTCAGAACTACAGGCTCTCATGGCCGTCCAACCTTTTATCATCTTCCATCAGGACAGAGTTTCCTTATGAACCAAGCCATTCTTCATGCCTAAAGTGGTATCCAGGGTAGCTTTAAATCAGGCCATACATTTACCTACTTTTTATCCTAATCCTCAAAACAAAGGGGAGAGATTACTACATTCCTTGGACATCCACAGACAACTGCGTTATTATTTGGACAGAACAAAGCCTTTCAGAAAATCAGAACAGCTCTTTGTGGCCTATGCGGTAGGAGCTCAAGGGAAGCCAATTTCCAAACAGACAATCTCAAAATGGATAGCCCACTGCATACACTTTTGCTATTCCTTTCATGGCAAAACTGTTCCTACAGGCATTAGGACTCATTCCACCAGGGCCACAGCCACCTCTGCAGCATTCCTCAGAGGAGTTCCTACCAAGGATATTTTGGAAGCAGCCACTTGGAGTTCTGTGCATACCTTCTCCAAGCACTACAACCTACCATTATACTCAAAATCTAGAGCAGGCTTTGCCACTGCAGTCTTGCAGGGCATTTTGGCTCCTCCTAATTCCACCTAGTGCCTACCACCTCTTTCTTAGCTTTGGGATTCTACCCATCTGTTATGACTGCAGCTGTATGCACGATGAAGATAGTACAGTTTTGTACCTACCATAAATGTAGATGTTAGAGTGCTTATACAGCTGCAGTCCAGGTTTCCCTCCCTCCTTCCCCTCTTGGGACAGGCCTATAGGCTAACACATCCTCATACAACCTGATTGGGGTATTCATTTATGATGTATTTGCTTGCAACTACTGTATTTTGATTATATTGCACTGCATGATTACACAAATTTATGTATTGCCTTCCTTCTGGGGGCACCTGACATCTGGGGCAAGAAAAACTGAAGAAAATGGCGTCGGCTGGTTCCTTTATACCCCTGTCGCACTGACATCAGGGAAGAAGCGACGACAACCGATGCCGGACCTAGACTTTGGAATTCGGCCGACCGAGGACCCACCTGACGGCAGGAGAACCCATCTGTTATGACTGCAGCTGTATAAGCACTCGAACATCTACATTTATGGTAGGTACAAAACTGTACTTTTGTCGCACAAGAATACAACTAGAAAACTTTATGAAAATAAATGGAAGATATTTTCTTGCTGGGCTGACAAAAACCATATAGACCCCGTAGCCCCTATGTCTGCAGTCCTGGAATTTTTAACAGAAACCTTTAATCAAGGTGCAGCAGAAGCCACAGTACGAGTACAGCTAGCTGCCATATCAAACTACCACGTAGGAGACTTGGGATCCAATATAATGTCCCACAGATTATGCAAAGCCTTTCTGAGGGGTACATTCCTTTTAAGACCTCCCATAAGAGAACCACCACCTCCTTGGGACCTCAATTTGTGTTATCTTCTTTAATTCTCCCTCCATTCGAACCAACCTTCTCTTTCCCACTAAAGTTCTTATCTTGGAAGACTATCTTTTTAACAGCCACTACTTCGCTAGGAAGATTTCATCACTGCAAGCTCTGTTTGCTTTATCTAAATGTTAAGTTGTCAATCTCGCCTTCATTCTTGCTGGATGGGTTCGGAGCCGAGGGCACTTGCTTTAGCTTGAGAACTCCTTTTACCAGCTCGAGGCAACCCTATATCCCATGATGCAAGGCGGAACTACCCCAGATCTCGTTTGCCGCTTAGCGAAAGAGGTCTCCTTTGCCAGCTGAGGTAAGTAATTTTCTTGTTAAAAGAGAAAAGCTTAGTTAGGGTTTTATTTCCCCCTTGTATCCATTTTTATAGTCTGTAGTGAGTTACAGCCCACCCTATTCCCTTGTTTTTCAAACTTTTTATTACCTTTAGTGTAAAAGTTTTAGTTAGGCCTAAACCCCTTTGGTTAATCCCTTCCTGTGTGTTGTGTGTTAGGGGATTAATTTTGTGTGTTTGTTGGGGTTTGTGTGTGTGTGACTTCCACCTAGGATTATGTCTAGGGAAGGCAAGGTCTCAGGCTTCAAGAAGTGTGACTCGTGCTGTCAGAAAATGTCTCTGACAGACGGTCACACTTCTTGTGTTTATTGCCTGGGGCCTTTGCACCTGCAGGACTCCTGTGCTTTGTGTCACTCTTTTAGCCAGAGAGTCCTGCAGGAACGGAGGAATAAGCTCATCCTCCGTGGCTTACTTAAGCCAGAAGGTTCTCCCTCTAAAGCAGGGTCTGGGAAACCTTCTAAGCCACCGAAGGCTCAGGCTTCAGTATCCAAGCCTCCTCAGGTGGCTCCGGCTGGAACCGATGTATCTACCTTAAAAGTAGTGGGTTCGGCACCGGCTGGTTCCGATACCTTGTCTACTGTGGCCTTGTCGGCTCCGGCTGGAGCCGACACCTTATCCAGCATCGGAGCCGAGAAACCTTCGGCTCCATCTGGAATTCTGGGGACTTCGGCTCCGATGACTTCGTCCCGAAAGAGATCTCGGTCCCCTTCGTTACAGAGTATTCACTCTGCTCCGGGATCTCCTCTTTTGTCGGAGCGGAGCCATCGGAGCCGATCTTCGAGATCTTCCAGGCTGTCTGACCACGATTTAGAGAGGGTGGTAAGCAGGCTGTTGAAGTCACAGGCACTGGCCCAAATGCTCCATAGCCCGTCTCAACAGACTTCGGCTATAGCCTCACCCCTTGAACTTCCTCCTCCGACTCCACACCAGAGTTCGGAGCCGGAGCTTCTCGGGACAGCGACTGTTTCGGTGCAAGAGCCAATACATCCTTCGGCTCCGTTGTCCTCAGCTCCGATCTCCTCCTTGAGGCCTTCCTTGGAGGGATCCGGTCGTCGGGTTTCCCTTGTCGGCTCCGAGGGGGCTAGTGGCATCGGACCCTTGTCCGACCCCGCTCTCCCTCTCGGGGCTTCGGCTTTGGTAAGCTCGGCGCCGACATCGGCCTCGGGGCCTTCCCTCTCAGTGGAGCCGGGAATTCCTGTTTCCTCGGAGCGGGGATATTCCGGCCTCCCGGGGAGGGGAGCCTTTGAGGTGATGAGGAGTGTCCTGGCCTCTGAGCCTGGTCAACGGTCCATCCCTCTAGCTCCTCCCTCTTCAGTGCCTGTAGACGCCTCTTGTCAGCCTCTTGCTCTCAGGCCCAGGGATCCATCGCCCCAGGTTTCCCCATTGGGAATTTCCTCCTCTTCCAAAGTTTCTCCTGATCCAGCAGGTGAACCCCCTCGGAAGAGGACGTGTAAGAGGAAACACACAGACTCCCCCGAGTCTACTACATCGGATACCAACTTAGATGAGTCGGAGGGTTCCCCACGATCCCCCTCTGAGGATGTCTCCTTTTCAGACATCCTTGAGCTCCTCAAACAGAGGGGGAATTGGCCATCCATTGATCCCTCCAAGGATGAGTCGGTATACCTGGAGGCTTTTGGATCCCGACCCTCCACCTCCTGGGTGTCTCCGCCTTTTGACCCACTTATGCAGGTAGTGGCTCGGAAGGCATGGGCGGCTCCAGATTCTGTGGAACCTGTCCCCAGGAGACCATCCAAATTTATCACGGCCCCTATGGACAAACAGTTCCTTTCCAAGGGTGTCTCTGTGGATGCTATGGTGGTGGCGGCCACTAAGAAGGAACTGGCGGATCCTTCAGTACCTGTCCATCCTCCTAACAAGGATTCTAGGACCATGGACAGGTATGGAAAGCGGATGTTTTCTTCAGCGACCTTTGCTATGCGTTCGCTGAACTACCTTTGTCACTTCACCAGGCTCCAACGAGATATTCTCAAGGAACTGGGTGAAGTAGTCCAGGATCCTTCTGCTGCTGGGGCTCAAGAAAAGATTGCCTCGCAGCTTGTAATCCTGAATTCCCTATCTAACTCCTCCATGCGGCTCATATCCTATGCGGCCGATGGAGTGAGCAGGGCCGCAGGCACAGGAGTTGCTCTTAGACGCCAAGCCTGGATGCGGCTTTGTAATTTTGCGGACCCCTTTAAGGCGTCCTTCACTAATACCCCCTTTGATGGTTCGGCTTTGTTCGGACCTCAGATGAAGGATACCTTGACCAGGTGTGAGCAGGACGGTAAAACTCTTTCTGCCGTTGGAGTCCAATTTTCCACTCCTTCTAGACCATATCCCAAGGGTCAGAAGGGGGGGAAGATGTGGTTCCGTAAAGCCCAAGGAGCTACACCGGACGACGTGGTCAGTTTACCCCCAGAGGCAGAGGGGTAACAATAATAGACGCCGCCCTAGAGGCAGGGGGGGGTCCTCAGAACCAGGGCAACAGGGAGTCTCTTCCTGAGAAGCCCTTTCAGCATCCCTGAGGTGTTGCCCGACTGTCCACCCTTGGAGGCAGTCGGGGGAAGGATTTCACTGTACCCAGTAGCCTGGCAATCCCTATCACAAGAGATGTGGGTACAGTCGATCATATCCGAGGGTTACAAAATCCCCTTCGAAAGTTTTCCCGTACCTCTACAATCCCTTCCAGACATCTCACCCGGTCAAAGGGATTTGGCAGAACAGGAGGTTTCAAAGCTCCTAGAAAAAAGACTAATTGTATATAAAGCTGCTTATTGACCAAGTCACATGTATAATCTGAGGAAGTCTTTGTGAAGACGAAAACGCATGAATTTAATAGCGTTTATTTTACTTGTGTTTTAAACAATAAAGTGTGCAGTATTCGTATTCTCCTGGGATTTCCTCTTCTTTCGTCCTAGAAAAAAGAGCCGTCCAGACTGTGCCGGCAGACCAGGTAGGATCCGGCGTCTACTTGAGATTCTTTTTGGTCCCCAAAAGGACGGGAGATTGGAGACCAATATTAGACCTGAGCAATCTAAACAGATTTGTCAAGAAGGCAAGATTCCGGATGGTCACGCTTCAGTCCATTCTGCCCTTTCTGGGCAAGGACAACTGGATGTGCTCTATAGACCTTCAGGATGCGTACTATCACATAAAGATTCACAGACGCTCCAGAAGGTTTCTCCGCTTTCGGCTAGGGACCAGTCATTACCAATTCAGAGCACTGCCCTTTGGCCTCACTTCAGCCCCCAGAGTGTTTACCAAATGCATGGCAGTGGTCACAGCTCATCTGAGACGTCAAGGATTCCAGGTGTTTCCCTACTTGGACGACTGGCTCCTCACCGCCACCACCAAGTGTCAGCTTCTTCAATCCAGAGACTACACTCTACAGCTTTGCAGGAGTTTGGGAATTTCAGTAAATTTCGAAAAATCTTCTCTGCTGCCTTGCCAATCTATCATCTTTATAGGCGCAGAATTAAACACCGTCAAAATGTTAGCCAAACTTACAGATCAAAGAATTCTGGACATCCAAAAATTCGTTTTGGATTCTATTGCAGAGCAACAAGATCAAAGCCAGATTTATACTGAAAGTTCTAGGTCTTATGGCTGCGGCTATTGTTATTCTACCACTGGCTCGCTTCCACATGCGTCTTCTGCAGTGGATGCTTTTCACGCAGTGGTCGTACCACAGTCTCCCGATGAGGCACGAAATCTTAGTCACACAGTCGTGCAGAGCTCATCTGAATTGGTGGATATCTTCCCCTCTTCTTCATCAGGGCCGACCCTTTATTCCCCCTCCTCCAGTTGCCACAGTCACTACGGATGCTTCTCTGATCGGGTGGGGGGGGGGGCATTATCAGGGCAGGATGGTCCACGGGACGTGGCAACCCATAGAATACCATCTGCACATAAATGTCCTGGAGATGAGAGCAGTGCTTTTAACGTTGCAAGCCCTCAACGACTTTCTTCCCACGGGGACTATTGCAGTACAGACGGACAACATGTCCGTGGTCTGGTACATCAACAAGCAGGGCGGGACCAGGTCCTATCCATTGTGTCGAGAAGCTCTCAGACTTTGGCAATGGGCGATCTCCTCTCATCGGTTTCTGATAGCAACGCACATCCCCGGCAGGTCCAACCTATTGGCGGACAGGCTGAGCAGATCCATTCTGATGCCTCATGAGTGGTCTCTCAATCAATCTGTGGTGGATCAGATTTTTCTGAAGTGGGGCACTCCTTGTTGCGATCTTTTTGCTACTCCTCAAAACAAGTGCCCCAATTTTTTCACTCTCTTTCCCCTTCCAGGCCAACCCCTGAGAGACTCTCTAACCCAGGATTGGCCCCGGGGATTTCTGTACGCTTTTCCTCCCTTTCCATTGATTCCACAAGTCATTCAGAAAGCCACCGTTTTGAGGGCCAAGTTGATCCTCATTGCCCCATATTGGCCTCGACAAATTTGGTTTCCGTCTCTGCATCGTCACCTTCTGGTGCAGCCCTGGCATCTGGACCCAGTTCCGGATCTCTTGATCCACCAGTCGGGTCAGCAGCACCGGGCCATTCATTCTCTCAACCTCACTGCTTGGTTGCTCCACTTCCTTCCCTAGCCAGGCTACCGATGATTTCTGATTCAGTCAGAGACATCTTAGTGTCTTCTTTAAAGTCGTCCACTAGGACTGTTTATGCTAGCAAGTGGCGACGTTTTTCTATCTGGGCAAATTGCAGAAATATTGATCCCTTTACTGCTCCTGTACATTCTGTTTTAGATTTCCTGGCGGAGGTTTTTCATTCAGGATCCTCGTCATCTACAGTCAAAGTACAACTGGCTGCTATTTCCAAGTATCATGTTGGCTTGCATGACAATAACATTATGTCTCATAGATTATGCAAGGCCTTTCTGAGAGGAGTTTTTCTCCTAAAGCCACCTATAAAGCATCCTCCTCCGCAATGGGATCTAAACTTAATGTTGGCTTCCTTGATACTACCTCCTTTCGAACCGTCTGCTTCATGTTCTTTGAAGTTATTGACCTGGAAAACTATATTCTTACTGGCTGTCACTTCTGCAAGAAGGGTTTCCGAGATTCAAGCTCTCTGCATTCGTTCCCCTTATTTGGTTTTTCATAAGGACAGGGTATCATTAAGAACGAACCCTTCCTTTCTCCCCAAAGTTGTGTCTCAAACCAATATTAACCAATCTATAGATCTACCAATTTTTTTCCCAAACTATTCCGACAGAGCTGAACAGAAACTGCATTTTTTGGATGTCCATCGTCAGCTCAGGTACTATTTGCATAGAACTAAACAATTCAGGAAATCGGACCAATTATTTGTCTCCTGTGCAGAAAACAGGATAGGTCTTCCAGTTTCTAAAGTGACCTTATCCAGATGGTTGACTTCCACCATTTCCTACGTATACTCTCTCAGAGGCAAGCAGCTATCTTCTAAACCAAAAGCACACTCAACCAGGAGTTTATCCACTTCTACAGCCTTTCAGGATAGACTACCCATTGATACCATTTGTGCAGCAGCTACTTGGGCCACGCCTCATACCTTTGTCTCTCATTACAAGTTGGACTTGGCCTCCAGAGATAGGGCCAGTTTTGGTTCCACAGTTCTCAAGAGTCTGTTCCATTGAGCCACCCGGGATACAGGTGCTAGGGACGCGGTCCCATCCAGCAAGAATGAAGGCGAGATTGACAACTTAACATTTAGAAGTTATGTACCTACCATAACGTTCCATGTTAGTTGTCTTCTCGCCTTCTTTCTTGCCCTCCCTCCTTCCCCCTGGCCTGGACAGATCTTGAAGAGTTCCTATCAGGTTGTTTTCCTCCTGAGCCTTCATATGAGGACTTCTATTATGAACTTGTGTTCCTAATTATGTTAGGTTAGTCTTAGCAGGGTAGGTTAGCTACCAAACGAGATCTGAGGTAGTTCCGCCTTGCATCATGGGATATAGGGTTGCCTCGAGCTGGTAAAAGGAGTTCTCAAGCTAAAGCAAGTGCCGAGTCGGAGCCGAGGATCGGCTCCGAACCCATCCAGCAAGAAAGAAGGCGAGAGAAGACAACTAACATGGAACGTTATGGTAGGTACATAACTTCTAATTTTCCACAAAGACACAGTCTCTTTCAGGACAAATCCTTCTTTCCTGCCAAAAGTCTGTTCTGAGGCCAACTTAAATCAGTCTATTGAGCTTACCCGTATTTTTGCCCAGTCATGGCAACAAGGCAGAATACAAGCTTCATCAATTGGATGTATAAGCAGTTACGTTTTTACCTACATAGGACAAAGGAATTTAGAAAATCTGACCAACTGTTTTTTTCATTCTCAGAAAATAGAAAAGGACTTTCATTTTCAAAAGTCACCTTTCAAAATGGCTTTACAGACACCATTACTTATGTCTATGTACGTCTCAGAATAACGAGCTGCCGGGACAAATTATAGGGCATTCTACTAGAGCTGTGTCGACTTCCATTGCTTTTCAAGCTAGGCTCCCTTTGGATTCAATTTGTGCTGCAGCTACGTGGGTTAACCAGCATACTTTTATCACTCATTACAAAGTAGATGTGGCCTCCCGGAACAGGGCATCATTTGGTTCCACAGTTCTGAAGAGTTTATTCCCTTGAGCCACCTGAGAAAGAAGGTGCTGGGGACGCTGTCCCATCCATCAAGAATGAAGGCGAGATAGGACAACATAACACAAAAAAGTTATGTACTCACCATAACGTTCCATGTTTATTGTCCATAATCTCGCCTTCATTCTTGTAATCCACCCCTCCTTTCCCCCTTACTGGACGATTGAGAGGAATTTTCTGAAATTGGCTGTAAATTTCCTGATTCCCTTCATGCCTTAGGAATTGTAGGCAGAGGATCTGTTGTAGTTGTATTGGGTTGCATAGTCTAGTGATTAGTTTCTCTCAAACGAGGTTTGGATAACAGTTGCTAGGCATCTTGGGATAGGATGTAGCCTCGAGGCAGTGAAAGCTGTCGAGCTTTAGTATGCGGTCAAGTCAGAACCAATGCTTGGTTCTGAACCCAGCCATCAAGAATGAAGGTGAGATTATGGAGAATAAACATGGAATGTTATGGTGAGTACATAACTTCTTTTTTTTGTTTGTTTTGGCAGCCAACAGCATTAAACTTTATAGGGTGGTGTTCTGCCTGTGCCATTTAGTTTTTATATCTCAGCTTAAAAGAATAATTTCCATAGTTAAAGTAATTTGCTCTCCCAGCATTTCTGACAGAGTATCTTGTAGGGGATTCCTAAAATCCATTAACACATTGCAGCCCACAAAACATGTTTCTCATCGCACCTCCGGCATTTGCTATCTACCTGAGGAAAAAGTTCTGTGCAGTCTGCTTGGGGTATAAAAATATCTGTGCAGGCACACAAATGCAAAAATCCTAAAACTTCTAGACTTTTTGCATACTTGGGAGCCATACCAATATCCTCCTGTTGTTGTTCTGCACATTGCTTTTCCAGTTTCTCTCCCCAATCTGTTCTAATATCCTCTGATTGACTCTTATAGTTACCATGCAGTATTTTATATACTCCCAACCATCTCTTTTTAATAATAATTTATATTCTAAATTTAGTTCAAAACTCTCCCAGAGATGGCCTTTCATTTAGCATTGCCCATATCCCTTTCTGTTTGCCTGTACTCTGCTAGATAATAATCCCTGTTAGGGAAGGTAGGTTGTAATCTGTAATGCAGACTTCTGTGTGGCCCTGTTTCAGTCTTTTGTCTTTCCCCCTCTAATTATTTGCTTTCAATGTCTTGTTTTCTTTGCCAATTTTCTCCAGTAAATTCTAGCCTCCTCTTGTCTGTTTTCCATAATCCTCTTTGCAGTCATCCCCATTGGCAAAATCTCCTTTCTCCATTCCCAAGTTGGCTTAGTTCTCTGATTACTTTGATATTTTGAGTGTAGTAGTTTCTATGGCCTGTATTCCCCTTAAGGACCTGAGTCCAGAATCCTACTTTCTCTTTATTTCTTGAACTCACGCCCATCCCATTTCATCATTATTCATTTCCATGTTTATTTATAACCTTCTGCTTGTGTTATGTACATGAGGTTTAACTGTGTAGCTGTAAAATATCCATTCAAATGAGGTAATACTAATCTACCTTTTTCTAATTGGCAGATCTGTTTATCCCGCTTACTGTTGCCTCTTCCCCTTCCATATACATTTCTTGAACTCTCTTTATTAATTATTGTCCACAACTTCTCTGGTTGATAAAAAATATGCCTGACTTGTATGTAAGACTTTGTGTCTTTCGGCTTTTCCTGGTTAGGGGTCGCCACAGCGGAACTCCGGTCCGCTAATGATTGGTAGTTGATTTTTATGTGCCGAGTTACCAGCCTTGATGCACAGCCTTCAACGAAGGTACGCCCATTCACGCATGTCTCCACGCAGAAGACGCTCTAGCTAAGAATCTAATCGGACAGCGTCTTACTGTGAGGCGACAGCGCTACCGCATATAAGACTAAAGTGACTAAAACATTTTCACTTCTTGTGTCTTACTATCCATATCCAGGATCTTCCAGTTTGAGTTTTTGTATTATTTTTTTAGTTTCTTCTCAAATGTCCTAACTGCCATAACAGAATCCTTTTTCATCCATACACCTAAATAATTCATCTGATCATGTCCCCATAAAGATGGGTATTATGTATCCTATTCATGTAGGGTTTTATCTTCATTAATTTTATGTCCCAAAAAAGACCTGCAGCCATCTTGAAATGTCCCATAGCACTCAAATTTCCTTTTATGGATTTTTCAGGATCAAATTAACTTCTCTTGATTACTGTACCATTTATATCATTAAATTTGTGAGATGCTTATTTTTTTTTTGCCAGTAGCTCTAAATGTAAAGCGGAATGGGTGGCGAAAGCCAAACACACACTGGCTAGGCTTATAAATGCCCTAGGGCAGATAGCCTAGTATGAACCTATGAACCTATAAAGGGGGTCATAGGACATTCCTGGGTTGTTCTTCTGTTCAAGCACAGGTTGTCAGTGAGGAGCCTTACTTCCTTACTTCTTGCTTCCAGCACTTCATATGTCTCTTTAATTAGCTCCTTATTCTGTTGTGGAATGCAGGTGCTACCATTGCTAGTCTAGAAATCCCAACTATCCCAGCTGATTCTATCAAACGCTTTCTCTGCATCACGGCCCACTAATGATAGAGGCATTTTCTAACATTCATCTTTCATCTGTACCGTCATTTTGTTACTGCTGTTGAATGTTTGCCACTTCTCCCCAAAACTGCATCGATGCATATCCATCTATCTTGGCAACATATTTGCTATTCTCTTAGTTATTGTAGACATAAGCACGTTATAAATCATGGTTTAAAATTTAAATTGGTCCACATGAACCTGGGTCTGAAGGATCTTTACTAAGCTGGGTCCTTGGTATTGAGCAGTGTATTTTTTTCTTTCATTTTGCAGGAAATGTCAGACAGACTTCTGAGAGCTTTATGCTTATAATGTACAGCTTTGTGGATACTGCTTTCTCACTTCTGTTTTAGTATCTTTATGGGATTATGGAACATTCAAGTGATGTACTTGACACATCTGCGTAGATCAGCTTTCTGTAAGCCATTGTAAATGTAGTATAACTTGGAACTAGTAGTATATTTGTATGGCTATTTTTCAGGTCTCAGTGGTGGTAGAGAAACAAGTTGGGCATGTTTGAGTGGGCGCAAACTGTGGAGTTTTTGAAATGTTTTATAAAGTTTTAATTATTAGTTTTGAGTAGCTGTATTTGTAGACAGACTTGTCTAACCTCTGGTGGCCCAAAGAAATTGCATATTTTCTTTGAACTGCTCTGCAATACTATATATCCATTGTTGGTCTGTGCATTTTGCATGCAGTATTGAATTGTCATATCTTTGTGCACACTTTTTTGGACATCATCTGCCATTCTGCACTTGACCGTTAACAGCATTCCCATGTGTGTTTTTTTTAATTGCACATTTCTTAACCAGGTAAACCCACTGATTTTCCCCATTGCAGGAAATGGATGGCAAAGTGCAGCTATAAGAATGTTATTTTGATTTTATCTATATTGCTTCTGCTATGCATGCCAGTAATGGCTCAAGGATATGGTCTGTGGATTGGACCATAGCAGGAGCATGTTATTTGCTTCTGTGAATGGCGCAAATCCTGAAAAGTTCCTGTGTCATCATGTAGTCTAGTAGGCAAGTGCTCCAGCACTCTTTCTGGGTGTGAATTTGGCGAAATGTGCACCCTCGGCACACATCCCAATTCTCACTACTTCACCCCCCCCAGGAGAAAGAAGCAAGTAGGCATTGTGTATCATCACTTTTCCATACTCCCAGCTGATTGGACACACAATTTACCAACTTTTGTTAAAAACTTTATAATTTTCATATTTATTGAAATAGTATTTTCAGTGATTTGGTCCTATTTAGATTTTTTTTTTTTTTTTTTTTTAGTATTATTTGTATGAATACAGCTTTGATGAAATCAAACGTCGACCAACTCATGTGTGTCCATTTGCTGTTGTATCATTTGCTTACAAAGACAAAGAGACGTTGCAGGTACCAAAACCTTTGCCACCATCAAGGTGAGTGGAGACTGCTTTTTTGAAGACGTGTTTCTCTTTTTTCCCCCCTTCATTTTAACTGCAGTGTTACTGATTAAATACTGGTGTTCATAATTAGATCACTGTTGCATTAGCCTAAGCTAGATATGGGTGTTATCCTGCAAGGATATGATGACTGTCCAGCATCCAGCGCTTTAGAGTACCTTCCACAGACTCAACTGCAGAAAGCCTTGAGGAGGGTCATATAAAATCAGTGGTAGGGTACCAAATCTTTTAGAACTTTGCCTTTGAAGTGTGCTATCCCTGCAGGCTTCGAGTGATCTGTTACCTAGTGTTTCACGAAGGCTAGGCACATAAGTACCCTTTTGAGGGGAAACCTTCCACTTATTATTTTCAGGAAAAAAAGTTTCCTTTTTAAAAGAAAACAAAATTATTTTACCAGGAAATTGTGTTTTTTGTCTGTGTCTGAATATTTTAGTCAGAAAGTGCATTTTTTTTATCTACTTCTTTCTTGGACACAATAACAATCCTTTTCCATACCTCTCAACTTGTTAGCTGTAAAAGTCTAGACAAAGGCTAATGTAATGGTTGGACAAAGGACCAAAAACAAGGATAGATTTTTAAATATTGCTCTTATAAACTCCGATGCAGGAATAACAGGATTTGTATTAGCATGCATTTTTTTGGAGGTTATGAAGTCTAAAACTCTTTAGTGACTTCAGTCCTCAGTGATTTGCCAGAAAAACTGTAGCAAAATCAAAAGAACACCACTAAGAATGCTCCAAAACCATAGAATAAGAGTCAGAAAAAAGGGAGTGCTACACCATTGACGTAAAAACAACTAAGAACTTTAATAAAACAGGATAAGCGCTTTCGGCATGTGCCTTCTTCAGATCCTTCTGGCAAATGCTAAAATCAACCTATTTAAAAGCATCCTAGCAAACCAATTAAGCAATAATTAGAACAATTAAGCAAGCAGTTCCGTCACAACCATCACATGGCCCCTTTAGATAACATAGACTCAAGCAAAAACCCCATTTCCAGCAAAGACAAAAAGATATAAAATAAAAAAACTACTTACATTAAAAAACTTGTCAACTCAAAATAAAAATTTTGATGAAAACAAAATGAATAATACATTCAGTACTCGAAAATAAATGAAAATAACCCATGTTATAAAAAACTACTTTGAACTCAGTTTCACTAGTATTAACATACTAAACCCAGGAGCCACCCATTGATGACATAAATCTCACTGAAGCTTCAATCTTAGAGATTAAGCACTGTAATAGCATAACTTACTAACAGAGCACCAGAAATACAAGCTATGCTACAGTGAATCTACATTAGAACTTATGAACCAATCTTCGTTCTTTCAAGAACGGTTTGAGTGGAACCATACAATTAAGCCCCGGGGGGCAATCCGCTCTCAGATTCCGTTAACCATTTAGATTCCTTCAGTTTCTGTTCTGTTAGTTATATCCCCTTTCCTTATTGTTAACCTAACCACTGAGAGCACCATAAACCCTAAAACTATGAATAGCATTGTCTCTAATATGAGTATACAAAGCATTGGTGACCACTTTATTGTGTATGTCAGAGTGGTGCTTAGAAATCCTTTCTACAATTTCTATATGCCTTCCTCCCTTTCCTCTCATACAAAAGATCCTCCTGAAAATCAGGAGGGTGTGCCAAAAATCGTGCTGGTGACTCCTTATTGGTGAAGGCAGCATTGGTTCCCCCTTCTACTATACCTCACCAAGGGCAATCATCACAAGTTACCTCCCAAGGTGGACCTACTCGCACAGCAGAAGGGGACGTTCATCCGCCCTCATCTAGAGATGCTGTGTCTTAACACTCTGGGTGATAAAAGTTTAATACCCTTCAGACACCACTACTCTGAGGAAGTGCTTTCTGTCCTGAGGGAGGCCGGGGAACCTAACATAAGGAGATCCTACATTTTAAAATGGGAAAGATCCTCCAAATAGTGTCTCAAAAGACATATAGTGATCCCTTAGTCTTGGCTTGTGTGTGTGACCTTATCAAGGTAGGCCTTTCATACTCTTAAGTGAAAGTGCACCTATCTACTGTTTCTGCCTGTTTACCCTTAGACCCTCCTTTACTCTTCAGGCTAGATGGTAAATTGTTCCTGAAAGGGGTCTTGCACATCAGACCACCAAGGAAGCCAATCCCACCGCCTTGGGACCTAAATTTTATCCTGGAAAAACTCACACTGGCTCCATTCGAACCAGCCAGTTTTGCATCACTACAGATGTGCACGTGGAAAATAATCCTGGTAGTAGTTCTCACCTCAGCTAGAAGGGTATCAGAGTTGCAGGCACTCATGGCATGCCCCCCACTCCTACACAATCTTCCACAAGAATAGGGTGACCCTGTGCATCAACCCTTCCTTCATGCCCAAAGTGATCAGTGAGCAATCATTAAATCAGTCCATTCACCTGCCCACCTTCTTCCCCTCTCCTACCAATGGCAGTGAGGGAATACTCCGTTCCCTGGATGTTCACAGGTAGCTAAGGTTTTATCTGGACAAAACTAAGACCATTAGAAAATCTAATCAACTCTTTGTATCCTTTCATCCCAGGGTCCTGGGCAAGGCAGTCTCCAAACAAACTATTTCCTGTTGGATTAGGAAAACTATCTGCTTCTGCTACTCCTACCATGGCAAGGACTTACTTCAGGGGGTCAGAGCACACTCTCTTCTAGGGCTGTAGCATCCTCCAAGGCCTTTTTCAAGGGCCTAGACACAGCCTACATCCTGGAGGCAGCCATATGGTCCACTATACACACCTTTTTTCAAGGGCCTAGACACAGCCTACATCCTGGAGGCAGCCATATGGTCCACTATACACACCTTTACCAGACACTATAAATTGGATCATATCTCCAGAGCCAGAACAGGTTTTGCTAGGGCAGTCCTGCAGGGATTTCTGGAATCGGCTACCTCTACCTCCACCCTTTCTCCTTCCTAAGCTGTGGTACTCTCCCACAGTAAGAATACTGCAACATGGAAGAGAAGGACATCTATGGTTATGGTAAGATTTTACACAACTATTCTTTCTCTCCAACTCCATTAGATGAGTTTTTATTTCTTAGTAGTTACAGGATGAAGGATGCGGGTGCCTCCTCCCAAACTGAGGAGATATTGTATGTCGCCAGTGGGTTTACCACATGCTACACCCATTCCTCCTATTATGCCAGCTTTGGAAGATGCATTAAATGCTGCCTGCAGTAGCCCTGACTTTTAGCCTTCACTCAGCAAAAAAAGGCAGAACACTTAATACCAACCCTTCTCCTGCAGACAGAAAGGTATGGTATTGGACAGGTTTCACAAGAGAATTTCCTGCTTCCAGTTTATTCTGTCAGTTGTTGACAGCTTGTGGGGTTGTTCTGCCTCACTTGCTTCAGTGGGTAGGTCCTTTATAAATCCTACAAATTTCTAAACTGTCTCAGGTGTCTAAAGGGTGGACTTAATACAGATCTTTCAAACTATAGGCCAATTGCCATTTTATTGCCCCTATCAAATGTATTCATACGTAATTTCTTAGCTGTTTAATAGATAATAAACTTCTGTCTCCAACCCAACATGGCTTTAGTCCTCGTCACTGCACAATGTCTGATTTGTTAAATTTTATACTGTCAACACCCATAGAAATGCTGGAAGCCAAGTCACCACCATCTTCCTAGACTTATCAAAAGCTTTTTAATACTGTTTCCCACCAGAAACACTTTTCTCTTCCTTAAGACTCACGAATACCTCTCAAACTGAGCACAGTCAGTGAAATGGAAAAATGATTTCTCCTCCTTGCTTGTAACTTTTGGCATCCCACAAAAATCGATATTAGGCCCCATACTTTTCAACATATTCATCAGTGACCTCTGCACTGCTACAAAAATGCTTCCCTAGTTTAATATGCTGATGACCCTGACCCTAATCTGTTTTGTCAGCTCTCTTTCTAAACTCCAGGACCTTACCTAACAACTCTTATTAATGGAGACGTGTAAATAATTCACAACTACTACTAAACCCTAAAAAAGCGAATTTACTGCTCTTTACCCCACAACACCTCTCCAACAAAACAACAGTATTAACGTTTGTCTCTGCTAGCAACACCATGTTGGAACAAGTAAACCCCACAAAATTACTGGGTTTCATCACAGATGACCAGTTGAGATTTGACTACATGTAGCTAAAAAAAAATCTAAAACTAGACACATTATACAGAGTAAAACCTACCTTGGGTACATGGCCAGAAAATGTCGAACCGCTACTTTCTTACTGACGTCTCTCCTGTATTCTGAATCAGTTTTCACTAACCTTCAAGTCTCTCAACTGTCAAAACTTGAGCAGTGTTATAAAGTAACCACATTTGCAGAAAACCTTAACAGTACATTATTTCACTGCCTAGCCTTCAGAGAATTAAACTTGTTAGAACTATGTCACCTAGCTCTTTCTCTGGCTAAAATAAGCAAACTTCTCTGAAAGCTAGACAATTGCCCAGCCCTTAACAATTTGATAGAACACTACTCCCCAAATAGAATTTTGTTCTAGAGAAAAATCACTAATTACTATAAGCAAGTCATGTAATACTGTGCGTGATTCTATATTCAAATAGTGTAGCTGAACTATCAAACCACGTTCCTGTATTACAGAAGTATATTCAGAACACAAACTCATTTAAAATACAACTAAAACTTCACCTATCATATCGGTGTTTTCTGCTCATGTATATCTCAAGGAAAAATGCCATTGTTCTCTTCAGCTTACCATATCATCAAAGCATTTCTCTTCATTCAGAATCATCAGCCCCACAACCAGTCTTTACCAATACCTGAATAGTTTTACTAGCATCTCCCAGCCATACATGTAGACCCAGCGTCCATTTGCCTCAGATCATGAATATGTTGGATCCGATTGGATCCTGTGTCTGCACTTTTTAGACTTTCCAGTCCACTGCTCAGACTCCTCACTTCTGTTTATAATCCCCCCTCTCATTTGCTGCTTGTTAGACTTTGATATGATCTGTGGGCTCAGACTTTGACAGGATTATGTGGTAATTTCTGAGGACCCAAATCTAGCTGGGGGTCCTTCCTGTACCTCCTGCTCTGGGTGTGCCATATATAGCCACAATCACCCCTTCCTTCTTATATTACTTTCTCTGGTTTGTCTTTCAGATCTGGTGATCAGGAAGCTAAGTGTTTCCTGCAGGATACCCTTGTCAGATCCAGTAGCCTGGTCTGCTTTGACTCCAGCTGTTTGCCCTTACCCGCGTGAGTCCAATGGTTTTGTATCTCAAGGGGGTCTTGGAGCCAGTTTTGGGGGATTGGGTTAAACTCCATTTCTGTTGGAGCCATCCCTTGTCCTGGGTGCGTGAGCTCTGGATAGGTTGCTCTAGTGTCTGCCTTGGAGCTGAGTCGGCTCTTATGCTTAGAGGTTCCTCTTTCAAGTTCTTCAGATCCCAGTAGCCCTTCCTTAGATCCATTTCATCTTTGTCTTTTAAATCCTTCAAAAAGGTACTCTCTAGATCGAGAGGTGGTCTCTCATTCTCACTGTGCTCCATCCTGATCTGGCAGATGTTCATCGTGTTACACTGCTGCAGTCATTACACTTGGGTTATCCTGCCATCAGGCAGTTCCCCAGTCGGCCTGAGTTCCAAAGTCTTGGTCCAGCGTCAGTTGCTGTCGCCTCCTCCCTGACGTCAGTGCAACAGGGGTATATAAGATGCAGCCAATGGCATTTTCTTCAGTCTTTCTTGCCACGCAGTGCCCGAAGCAAAAGCAGTTCGCAAGTGCCGGTCGGCCGACTCCTGAGATTTTCATTCCGAATCCAGAACCGAAGTCTTCTACAAAGCTAAGTACCCGTTGAAACTTTTTCTTGCCTCAGACCGATGTCAGTAAAAGTTAATAACTGTATTTCTTGTGGGAAGCAAATACCTCATAAGGATTTCCATTCCTATTGCATCCCATGCCTAGGCCCAGACCACAACGTCACTGGTTGTCGGTTTTGTGCTAAGTTTAACAAGCGCACTATTAAACATCTGTTTGATTTTGCCCGACATTATTTTGGCAGAAAATTTAATTACACCATGCCGTCGGAACTTCCAATGACCGGAATACATAAAAAATGCAAAGACAAGGACAGGCATCCGAGGCCCAAACCTGACAACGAAGCCTCTTCTAGGCAGGTCGCCGGTTTTCAGCGAGGCACCTTCGCAGCCCCTGACTACCTCTTCTGCAGAACCACAGGCTGCCTCCGACTCCCATGTGGAGATGGCTGGGCCTTCGGACGCACAAGTTCTTCAGCCTACTGAGGCTTAACCCTTCAGAGGGATCCAGAGTAGCTGAGCAACCCGAAGCTTCAGAGGGTGTTTTCAGACCTACTCAGTTAACAATTAAACCCCCTACTAAGTCTAAGCCTCCTTTAAAAACAAGGAAGCAAATACAGCATTCTCCAGGACAGGCTTCCATTCCTAAGAAACAAATGCTCAAAATGTCCGAAGACCTAATCACTCTGATCAAGGGGGTCCCATCCCCCTGCTGATAAAAGGCCCAGACAGGATGCAGACTATGACTCATCCGACCAGGTGTCCATTTCTTCAGATTCATCCTCAGACCTAGGATATTCTTTACCCCCTTATGATGACTCTGATGCTGAGGAATCAATTCCATCAGCCTCTCCGCCTGAGGACTACTCCTTTGGGGAAACCTTACATACCATGAGGGAGCATTTCCATTGGGAAGGCCAGGATTACTCTGAATCCAAGAAAAGGCTCAGAGACTTCCTTTTATTACCTCAACACAGACTCCTTGCTATTCCGCCAGTGTTAGACATTGCGGATGATGTCTTTACTGAATCCAGCTTAAATCCTGACTCTTACCTCCAGCCCCAGTTAAACCTGACAGATACTACAGAGTCCCTGACTCACACAAATTTTTGTATAAAAGCCCTGTTGCTGACCCTGAAACTATTTCTCAGGGACCCAAAGGGATTAAGGCCTCATCAGCAAAAAATCCAGTCCCCTGTGACAGAGATTCCAGAGCATTGGACAGATGGGGAAAGAAAGTGTATACGTCTGCAACCTTAGCTATGAGAGCCTTAAATTGCCAGTTTCACATGCTAAAATATCAGCAATTTTTAATGTCTCAGTTAAAACAAAAAATGCTTCCAGATTCAGATCCTCCTAATTTTAAAGAAATGCAGGATTTATTGCATGCAGCTGAACAAGTGGGAAAGCATATTTTGCAATGTGGTTTTGATTCTTTAGAGGCCTCCTGTAGAGCAGCAGTTACAGGCTCTGTCATTAGAAGGCATGCTTGGTTAAAAGAACATACATTACCAGATCATGTTAAAGCAAAATTATTGGATGTACCTTTACAGCAGTATGTGTTATTTGGAGTTAAGGAAGAAGAGGTATTAAAGAAAATGGAGGATAAGGCAAAATTTATGCAAACGGGACGTCCGAGAGGTAGAGGTCAACCACAAGACCCTTACAGGCCTCGACAATGGGGTGCACCAGGCCAGAAAGAAGGGGAAGACAGGCCCCAACCATATAAAAAGCAGCCTCAATGACTTCCCATTACAGCTGCCAAACAACTCTCTCTTGGCAGCCCCCTTGGGAGGAAAACTAGCACTTTTCTATCACAATTGGCATTGGATTACCAAAGACAAATGGGTTCTCAACATTGTATCTCCAGGTTGCAGGTTCCACTTTCACACTCTGCCAAGGTTAAAAGGAATGCCAAATCTGCCACCAAATCAATGGACAGAGGCTCAAAAACAAATTACAGCATTCATGGAAATGAGAGCTATTCAAGAGGTACCACCACAAGAGCAAGGATAAGGATTTTATTCAAGACTCTTTCTGGTTCCCAGAAAGGACAAAGCCTGGAGGCCCATTCTGGATCTTTCTTCTCTAAACACTTACCTGGATGTTCGAAATTCAAAATGTTGACACTACAGCAGCTTCTTCCCATGCTGGGCAAGAAAGCTTGGCTCGTGACCTTGGACCTCAAGGAGGCATACCTGCATGTCCCTATCGGACAAAACTGCAGAAGTTACCTCAGATTCATAGCAGGTTCAATGCACTATCAATTCTCTGCACTGCCCTTTGGCTTATCTACTGTGCCCAGGGTCTTCACAAAGTGCCTGGCACCAGTTAATTGCATTTTGCAGACAGAAAGGAATTCAAATTTATCCGTACCTGGACGACTGCCTGATTCAAGCAGAGAGCAAGGACATTCTTCTAGAGCATTTGGCGTTTGTAAAACAGTTAAGTTGCCTGGGGTACACAGTAAACAAAAAGAAATCAAAACTAGTGCCCTCACAAGAGATAATATTCCTGGGTGCCAGCTTGAACACAACGGCCCAGATGGCTTATCTCACGTCAGACAAGCAAGGACAAACTGACTCAATACTTTCAATTGATGGCAACAAAAATCCAACTCCCTGCAAGAAAAATTCTGCAGGCCTTGGGTTACATGGCATCTTGCATACTACTAATTCCATATGCAGGACTGCATATGAGGAAACTACAATGGTACCTAAAGAGTGTATGGTCTCAACACTGTCAAAGTTTGGAAACAGTTATACCACTAATTCCTTGCCTTCAACAGGAGTTTCGATGGTATGCTCAAGCTTGTCACCTCAACTAGGGACAGCCTTTTACTCAACCCACAGCCAGGCAAACACTGACAGCAGATGCATCAGATTACGCCTGGGGAGCACACATGGCAGGAAAATGTATTCAGGGCAAGTGGCCCGCAGAACAAAGGCATCTTCACATCAATCAAAAAGAGATGTTAGCTGTACAAAATGCCCTTATAGCTTTCAAGGACCTGCTGCATCCAGGACAACTATTACTAAAAGCGAACAATACCACAGTTATGTGGTACATAAACAAGCAAGGGGGCACTCACTCCTACCCCCTCTGCAGACAAGCCATGACATTGTGGAACACAGCTCTAAACTATCAAGTTCATCTGCAAGCACAATTTCTGCCAGGAGAGAAAAACACACTGGCAGACGACTTAAGCAGAAACATCGTGGATCCCCATGAATGGGAATTAAATCCACAAATATTCAAAATGATAACACAGAAATGGTGGAGCCCGGACATAGATCTGTTTGCATCCCAAACGAACTGCCAGCTGCAGAAATTCTGCACAAGGAGTTACCATCCACAAGCATGGAAAGTAGATGCCCTCTCATTCAGCTGGAAAAACCTACAAGTATATGCTTTTCCTCCACGACCTCTCCTTCCAAACGTTCTCATAAAAGCCAGGCAAGAAGAGCCAAAGATGATCCTGATTGCTCCAGACTGGCCATGCCGGCACTGGTACCCAATCTTAAAGAATTTGGCACAAGAACCACCGTGGATATTGCCTCAAATCCCACATCTGCTGACTCAGCACAACAATCAGATACTTCACAGTCAGCTAAAGACCTTAAACCTAGCTGCATGGAAAATTCCTTAGTCAAGCAAGCAATGCCTCTCTCCAAAGCTGCTATGGATGTCATTCTGGAGGCCAGAAGGCCTATTACCAGGAAAGCCTATTCGGATAAATGGAAGAGATTCTGTGCCTGGAACCAGGCTCACAGCCTTGACCCTCTTGTCCCAAACATTCCTCAGATTCTACAATATTTAACTGAGATGCTGGACAAAGGCCTCTCTTTTTCATCCATCAAGATCCACGCCTCTGCCATCTCTGCTCATTACAACACGGATCCTCCAATTTGCTCTAATCCTTTGCTAAAACAGTACCTCAGAGGGGCTAAAAACATAAGACCGCCCCATAGAGTACCTACTCCAACTTGGGACCTCAACTTTGTTTTGGAAAAATTAACTTTACCTCCCTTTGAGCCAGCTAACACAGCAGAATTAAAATATATTCCTTGGAAAACTGCTCTGCTCCTGGCAATAACATCAGCTAGAAGAGTTTCAGAATTACAGGCACTAATGGCAGTGGAACCTTTCCTCATTTTCCACCAGGACAGGGTGTCCTTAAGAACTAACCCTACGTTTATGCCAAAGGTGGTTTCAAGTGTGGCTCTAAACCAAACTATTCACTTGCCAACTTTTTATCCAAAACCACAGAATAAAGGGGAGAGACTACTGCATTCTTTGGACATTCACAGGCAGTTACACTTCTACTTGGACAAAACCAAAGCTTTCAGAAAATCTGAGCAATTACTGGTAGCATATGCTACAGGAGCACAGGGAAAAGCCATTTCAAAACAGACCATTTCAAAACTGATAGGACATTGCATACGTTTCTGCTATACTCACCATGGGAAACCAATACCTAGCAGCATTAGATCTCACTCCACCAGGGCAACAGCCACTTCAACTGCCTACCTCAGAGGAGTGCCTACCAAAGACATTTTGGAAGCGGCAACATGGAGTTCTGTGCATACCTTCACCAAGCATTACCATCTGCCTTTATACTCTAAATCCAGAGCTGGCTTCGCCACTGCTGTGCTGCAGGGCCTTATAGCCACATCTAATGCCTTATAGAACCAACCACCCTGTCTCAGCTTTGGGATTCTACCCAAGTGTAATGACTGCAGCAGTGTAACACGATGAACATAGTACAGTTTTGTACCTACCATAAATGTAGATGTTCGAGTGTATACACTGCTGCAGTCCAGGTTACCCTCCCTCCTTCCCCTCTTACTTGCTGGTATGTACCTATATCTTCTACCCTTTACTACCTATGGGGGTATTTGCTGGTAACTAAAAGTTGTTGTTTGCTTTTCCTATCTTATGTTTTATTAGCAATTTGAATTGCCTACCCATTTGGGGGCACCTGACATCTGGGGCAAGAAAAACTGAAGAAAATGGTGTTGGCTGCATCTTATATACCCCTGTCGCACTGATGTCAGGGAGGAGGTGACAGCAACCGACGCCGGACCAAGACTTTGGAACTCAGGCTGACTGGGGAACCGCCTTACGGCAGGATAACACAAGTGTAATGACTGCAGCAGTGTATACACTCGAACATCTAAATTTATGGTAGGTACAAAACTGTACTTCCCTTTTTCCAATCTTCCTAACAGGGACAAGTCAGTTTCCGTAAACCTTGAGGACTGCAACATGGAAGAGCCGAGTTCCTTTTCCACTTCAGTATCATCTCCCAAACTCCACTGTGGAGGAGCATAGGAGGCAGACTTTTGTAGAAGGAAGCATCTGGATTCTCCTCAGTAGTCGCACACTACTGAAGATACTGACTTCAAGTAAGGAAAGGTCCCTCTAGATCCATTTTGGAAGACCTTATCTTTGGAGAGATCCTAGAATTGATGCGACAGCAAGGGGGGGGGGGGTTGGTCCAGCAATGACCCCACCCAAGAGAATTTGGTATCCCTCAAGGCTTTTGGGTCGGCCCATGTGCTTTGTGGGTGTTTCCTACTGCTGATTATTTATTTGGTCTTTCAGTGGGTATGGGAGGAACCGGATGGAGTGCAGCTGATACCATATAAGCCCAGGAAAGTCCTTGGTACTCCTAGAGGTGTCTTATTGGAGCAAGATTCCTGCCATAGATGCTGTTGTGGTTACAACAGCCACAAAGACAAGAGCTACACTATCCACTCCCCTGACAGGAAGTCCAAGCCTTTGAACAGGCTCAGAAATTGGGCTTGCACCTCAGTGATATTTGCTTTAAGTGCCCTGAATTGTTTGGCAATTGTCCATCTCACCTGACACGATTCCAGGATAACTTGACCAAGGAGCTCTCCATCTCCCTGTTTTGATATATTGCCTGCCGATGCCCGCAAGACTTTGGAGCTGCAGCTGTTCACTCTCCAGTCTATGAGCTTGCTATTGAATGTAGTAGATGGCGTTTGGGAGTTGCAGGCACAGGGATTACTAAGCACGGACATGCCTGGGTGCTTCTCTGATTTTGTAGCGGGCTTCAAGACAGCCCTTTTGAATATCCCTTTCTGTGGGTCCACTTTATTTTACCTTGGGTCCAAAGAAGCTCTTACTGGAAATGAACAAGAGGGCAAAACCCTGTCTGCTGCAGGAATCTGTTTTTCACTCCGAAAGGACTTTTCCCCAGAACTAGAACGGTAAGGAAAGAGATTGTAGATGTTCTTCGTGTTTCACTGTTGCAGTCATCACATTTGGGTTATACTTATATACGTGTATATATTCACGTTATACGTGAAGCCAGAAGTCCCAGCACTAGAAAATCCTATGCTGACAAGTGGAAAAGGTATTGCTCCTGGATCCAGGCTAAAGGTGCTGAACCAGCACAGCCCTCCTTACTTCTCATCCTGGATTACCTAGCAGACCGACTTTACAGGGGCCTTCTCTTCTATTAAAATTCATGCCTCTGCCATCTCTGCTGTTTACAGCACAGAGCCACCTCTCTTTTCACACCCCCCTCATCAAGCAGTTCCTTAGAGGGGCTAACAACTTAAGGCCGCCCAGAAGAGCCCCTACCCCTGCTTGGGACCTTAACTTGTGTTGGAAAAGCTCACGCTACCCCCCCTGATCCTGCAGCTTCAGCAGAGTTAAAATTCCTCTGTTGGAAAACAGCCATGCTTCCGGCCATCACTTCAGCTAGAAGAGCATCTGAGTTGCAAGCACTCATGGCTGTGGAACCCTTCATCATTTTTCATGCTGACAGTCTGCCTCGGTACTAACCTAACTTTCATGCCTAAAGGTGGTATCCAGTGTGGCTCTCAACCAATCTATTCATTTGCCCACCTTTTTCCCTAAACCTCAAAATAAGGGGGAAAGTATCCTGCACTCTTTAGATGTGCACAGACAGCTCAGATTCTACCTGGATAGGACCAAGCCCTTTAGGAAAACTGACCAGTTACTAGTCCGCTTTGCAGCAGGGGTGGAGGGCAAGGCCATATTAAAACAAACCATTTCCAAATTGATAGCACACTGCATCCATTTCTGCTACAAACACCATGGGAAACCACCCCCAAAGGGAGGGGGTCAGAACACATTCCACTAGGGCACCTTCCACCTCTGTAGCGTTTCTCAGGTGGGCCCCTACCAGAGACATCCTGGAGGCTGCAACTTGGAGTTGTGTTTATACATTCACCAAGCATTACCACCTACCTGTCTTTTCCAAATCCAAGGCAGGCTTTGCAACCGTAGTCCTGCAGGGCATACTAGCCAGCCCCAACTCTTCTTGACTGCCTCCACCCGTTACTTCAGCTTTGGGAATCAACCAGTGTGTGATGACTGCAACAGTGAAACACGAAGAACCTAGGACAGTTCTGTACTCTTACCATAATTGTAGATGTTTGAGTGTATTCACTGTTGCATTCCTGGTTTCCCACCCTCCATCCCCCTTGTCTCTCTCTCTTCCTCACTATTTACAGTGCATTTTGGTACTTACGTTCTATTGGTAGTGTTATTCCATGATAACCTAGCTCCCTATTTGGGGGCTCCTGGCATTTGTGGCAAGAAAAACTGATGTAATGGGGTCGGCTGCCTGATTTTATACCACTGACGACCTGACGTCAGTCCTGGAGCGACAGTAACCGACGCAGAAATACTAGGCCTCTAGTATTCGGGCTGACTGAGGGCTACCCCTGGCAGGATAACCCAAGTGTGATGACTGCAATAGTGAATACATAAGTGTACACAACTGTACTTTCTGCTAGTCCTGGGGATTTTGCCCCCCCCCCCCCTCGGGGGAGAGAGGGAAACAGTTGTAATGGACATCACTCCCGTGGCAGAGATGGCTTGCAGAATCAGGGACTTTGAGGTCTCTTTATTGAGAAACCCTTCCATTGCTCCTGAACATTTTGACTGACTGCTGCACTCTGGAGGCATTTGGGTGGTGTGTACCTCTGCACCCTCAGCTTGCTTAGCATCAAGATTTTGGAGTGTGAAAAATCATAACAAGAGTTTGTTATTCCCTTTGATGTTCCTAGTGTTTCAATGTTGCAGTCATTACATTCGGGTTGTCTGCTTGCAGTAGCCCTCAGTCGGCCTGATTAACAATGTCTTGAGTCCTACGTCGGTTGCTGTCTCTTCTTCCATGATGTTAGGTCGTCAGGGGTATAAAACATGCAGCTGACGTCATTACATCAGTCTTTCTTGCCATGTGGTGCCTGAAGCAGAAGCAGTTTGCAAGTGCCAGTCGGCCGACTCCTAAAATTTCCATTTTCGAGTTTCAGAACCGAAGTCTTCAACTAAAAGCCAAGTACCGCATTGGGGAAACTTTTCCTTGCTCTAAACCGATGTCAGTAAAAGTAAATAATTGCATTTGTTGTGGAAAGCTAATACCTCATAAAGATTTTCATTTGTACTGTATTCCTTGCCTAGGCCCTGACCACGACGCACCTCGCTGTCGGTTTTGTGCCTTATTTAAACCACAAACTATCCATCGTCTGTATATTTATGCTTCTAAATATTTTGGTGCTTGGTTCAATTATCCTGATATGTCTTCGGTAAGCCATCCGACTACCGACATTCCGAAAAAACAAAGATAAAGACAGAGACAGGCCGCCTAGTTCATCTGTACTCAGTGAGGCGCTTTCACAGCCCCTGCTTACCCACCACTTCAGATTCGCAGGCCTCTACTAAGACCCATTTGGAGTCCAGTATGCCGCGAGATGCTTCAACTTTGGAACCTGCGGATGTCTACCTTGGATGGGTCCGGAGCCGGTGTGCAGGCACTGGCTTCTGAGGCTGTATTCAGGCCTACTGACTTGCATATTAAGCCGAAGCCATCTTCTTCTTCAAGGCCCAAAACTCTAACCATGCCTAGAAAACTGACGCTCAGACCGCATAGTCAGGCCTCTGTGCCTAAAAAACAAATAAGAATGGCTGTAGACCTTATTACTTTAATCAGGGGAAGCCAACCTTCCCCCTCTAAGAGACCTAGGACTGAATTTGCTTATGATACTTCAAACCTGGATTCTGAAATTTCTGTTCCTTCTGATGACCAGGAATTTACCCTAATCTACCTATGCGGATTCTGATGCTGAGGACTCTACTCCCTCTGCTTCCCCCCCAGAGGATTTCTGTTTTGGTGAAACATTGCATACTCTCAGGGATAATTTTTGTTGGGAAAGTCGGGATTTCTCTGATTCTAAAAAGAGGCTTAGAGATTTCTTACTCCTGCCCCAGCACAGGCCTTTAGCTAAACCTCCTGTACTGGACATTGTTGATGATGCCTTTTCAGAATCTAGCATGGCCCTTGGCTCTTTACCTCCCGCTTCCAGAAAACCTGATAGATATTACAGGGATGTTCTTCGTGTTTCACTGTTGCAGTCTTGGGTCCTGCGTTGGTTGCTGTCCCTTCTTCCATGACGTCAGGTCGTCAGGGGTATAAAACATGCAGCCGATGCCATTACATCCATCTTTCTTGCCGCGCGGTGCCCGAAGCAGAAACAGTTCGCAAGTGCCGGTCGGCAGACTCCTGAAATTTTCATTTTTGAGTTTCATAACCAAAGTCTTATACTAAAAGCTAAGTACCCCATTGGGGAAACTTTTTCTTGCTCCTTACCGATGTCGGTAAAAGTTAATAATTGTATTATTTTTGGGAAGCAAATACCTCATAAAGATTTTCATTTGTGCTGTATTCCTTGCCTAGGCCCTGACCATAACGTGCCTTGCTGTCGGTTTATGCTAAATTTAATCAACGCACTATTAAACGTTGGTATATTTTTGCTTTTAAATATTTTGGCTCAAGATTTATCTATCCAGAAATGTCGTTGGTTAGCAATCCGACTACCGGAATACCTAAAAAATGCAAAGAAAAAGATAGAGACAGACCGTCGAGGTCCAAAACCGATGACAAAGCTTTTCCTAAGCCAGTCGCCGGTACTCTGGGAGGTGCTTTCGCAGCCCCTGATACCTGCTACGTTTGATTCGCAGGCCTCTACTGAGACCCATTCTGAGTCCGGTATGCCGCAAGACCCTTTAAGTATTGAACCCGCAGATGTCTCTACCTTAGATGGGTCCAGAGCCGCTGAGCATGCATCGGCTTCTGAGGGTGTTTTCAGGCCAAGGATTTGTATATTAAACCGATGCCATCTTCAAAACTAAGGCCAAAAACTACTTTTATGTCTAAAAACCGACGCTTGGGCCATGTGTACATGCCCCAATGCCTAAAAAACAAATGATCAAAATGGCTGAGGATTTAATTACCTTGATCAGGAGTACCCATCCCCCTCCTGCTAAGAGTCCTAGGCAAGGCACTGACTATGGATCTTCAGATCAGGTTTCGATCTCTTCTGATCAGGAATTATCTATTCCCCACTTATGAGGACTCTGATGCAGAAGACTCCATCCCTTCTGCTTCTCCTCCCGAGGATTTTTCTTTTGGTGAAACTTTGCATACCTTAAGGGAACACTTTCACTGGGAGAGTCAGGATTTCTCAGAATCTAAAAAGAGACTTAGGGATTTTCTTCTTTTTCCTCAGCATAGGCCTTTGGCTATACCTCCTGTTCTAGACATTGTTGATGTTTTCTCAGAATCCAGTATATGACTCCTGAATCCCTGCCTCCAGCTCTTAGTAAGCCAGACAGATACTACAGGGTGCCTGCCTCCCACAAAAACCTTTTAAAAAACCCTAGCTGACCCTGAAACCATTTCTCAGGGTCCCAAGGGCATTAAGGCCTCTTCAGCTAAAAATCCTACCCCTTCTGATAGAGATTCCAGGGCGCTGGATAGATGGGGTAAGAAGGTTTACACGCCTGCAACCTTGCCAGTCAGGGCTTTAAACTGTCAATTTCATATGCTTAAGTATCAGCAGCATGTCATGGGTTTACTTAAACAGAAGATGATGTTGATTTCTGACTGTGTGGAAATTGCAGGATTTATTGCATTCAGCTGAACAAGTTGAAAAACGTACTTTGCAATGTGGTTTTGATTCTTTAGAGGCCTCTTGCAGGGCTGCTGTAACTGGATCTGTGATAAAAAAGCATGCTTGGCTCAAGGAACAAAGTCTGCCTGACAATGATAAAGCAAAATTGTTGGATGTTCCTTTACAACAGGACAGTCTATTTGGTAATAAGGCTGAAGAAGTTTTGAAAAAGATGGAAGATAAAGCTAAATCTATGCAAACTGTGAAAGATTTCCTATAAGTGCAGCCACCCAGGTTTAGTAGGCACTGGCCTACTAAGAACTGGTCCTTTCCAGTACCCACTAGAGCCGCTCAGGTCAAACCCAGACATTCCAAAGGCTCCAGGTTTCAGTCGCAAGAAACTTTTAGAACAAAGCAATGGGGTGCCTCCACCTCCAAATCTGGAAGCAACAAGGCACCTTCCTATGGTAAACAGTCTCAATGTCTTTCCACTGCAATCACCAAACACATTTCTTTTGGCGCCCCCTTTGGGGGGGAACTGGCACTTCATGCAGGAAACTGGCGATTGATTACCCAGGACAAATGGGTTTTAAATATTGTATCCCAGGGATACAGATTTCATTTCCACACGTTGCTAGTCCCAAACAGATGACCAGACCTGCCTCCAAATCAGTGGGCAGAGGCCCAGAAACAAGTTATGTCCCTCATGAATATGGGGGCTCTTCAACCAGTACCAGAAAAGGAAAAGGGACAAGGTTTTTATTCAAGACTTTTTCCTGGTACCCAGGAAAGACAAATCATGGCATCCAATCATGGACTTATCCATTCTAAATACTTTTCTGGACATTCCAAATTTCAAGATGCTGACTCTTCAGCAGTTACTACCTATGCTAGGCAAGGATGCCTGGGTGGTAACTCTAGACTTAAGAGGCATACCTGCATATCCCAATCAGGGAGTCTTGCAGAAGATACATCCGCTTCAAAGCAGGCTATTTGCATTACCAGATGTTCATGTTTCACTGTTGCAGTCATTACATTTGGGTAATCTCCTGGCAGGTTGCCCTCAATCTGCCTGAATTCCAAAGTCTTGGGTTCTGCGTCGGTTGCTGTCTCCTCTTCCTCGTCAGGTCGTCAGGGGTATAAAACATGCAGCCGACGCCATTTTCTTTAGTCTTTTTTGCCACGCGGTGCCCGAAGCAGAAGCATTTCGCAAGTGCTGGTCGGCCGACTACTGAAATATTCGCGTTCGAGTTTCAGAACCAAAGTCTTCAATAAAGCTAAGTACCCAGTTGGGGAAACTTTTTTTCTTGCTTTTTACCGATGTCAGAAAAAGGTAATAATTGTATTACTTGGAAGCAAGTACCTAATAAGGATTTCTATTTATACTGTATTCCTTGCCTAGGCCCTGATCACAACGTGCCTGGTTGTCGGTTTTGTGCTAGATTTAACCAATGCACTATTAAGCGTCTGTATATTTTTGCATCTAAGTATTTGGAAACAGATTTAACTACCCAGAGAAGTCGTCTGATAGCAATCCGACTACCGGAGTACATAAAAAACGCAAAGAAAAGGACAGAGAAGGCAGTTGAGATCCAAAACCAAAACCAATGACGATGCTTCTCCTAAGCCAGTCGCCGGTTCGCTGGTACTCAGGTGCTTTTGCAGCCCCTGATACCCGCTACTTTCGAGTCGCAGGCCTTTACTGACACCCATGTAAAGTCCGGCATGCCGCAAAATACTCAAGGTATTGGACTGACAGATGTATCTCCCTCGGATGGGTCCGGAGCAGCTGAGCAGGCACCGGCTTCTGAGGGTGTATTCAGACCTCAACATTTTTATATCAAACCGATGAAAGCTGCAAAATCAAAGGCAAAGACACCTAAAACTAAAAAAACGACGCCTGAGCCACGTGCACAGGCCTCTATGCCTAAAAAACAGATGATCAAAATGGCTGAAAACCTTATTACCTTGATCAGGGGTACCCATCCCCCTCCAGATAAGAGGCCTAGGCAAGACACTGACTATGAATCTTCAGATCAGGTTTCTATTTCTTCTGATTCCTCTTCTGATCAGGAATTATCTTTACTTCCCTATGAGGATTCTGATGCTGAGGAGGCTATTCCACCTGCATCTCCTCCTAAGGATTATTCATTTGGAGAAACCTTGCATACTTTGAGGGAGCATTTTCACTGGGAGAGTCAAGACTTCTCAGAATCAAAAAAGAGGCTCAGGGATTTCCTCCTCCTCCCTCAGCACAAGTCTTTAGCCATTCCCCCTGTGTTAGACATTGCAGATGATGTCTTTTCGGAGTCAAGCCTGACCCCTGACACTCTACCTCCAGCTCCCAGTAAGCCTGACTGGTATTACAGGGTCCCTGACTCTCATCAATTTTTATTTAGAAGCCCTGCTGCTGATCCAGAAACTATTTCACAGGGTCCAAAGGGAGTTGAGGCCTCATAAGCAAAAAAAAACCCTACCCCCTCTGACAGAGATTCAAGGGCACTGGACAGATAGGGAAAAAAGGTTTATACCTGCAACCTTGGCAATCAGGGCCTTAAACTGTCAGTTTCATATGCTTAAGTACCAACAACATGTTATGGGATTGCTGAAACAGAAAATGATGTTGATTTCAGAATGTGCAGAAAATAAGGAATTGCAGGAATTATTGCATGCAGCTGAACAAGTTGGAAAGCATACTTTGCAATGTGGTTTTGATTCTTTAGAGGTCTCCTTCAGGGCTGCAGTTACTGGATCTGTGATTAGGAGGCATGCCTGGTTAAAGGAACAAAATGTGCCTGATCATGTAAAAGCTAAATTGCTAGATGCACTTTTACAGCATGATTCACTGTTTGGTATTAAGGCAGAAGAGGTTTTAAAGAAAATGGAAGACAAAGCTAAATCTATGCAAACTATTAAACATTTCTTACAAGTGCAGCCACCTAGATTCAGTAGACACTGGCCTACAAAAAATTGGTCCTTTCCTGTGTCAGAGCTCAAAGGGGCAAATCCGGATGCCCTAATGGTTCCAGCTACCAGTCTCACGACTCATACAGGTCAAAGCAATGGGGCACATCCACCTCCACATCTGGAGGAAAAAAAGCGCAAACCTACATAAAGCAATCCCAATGACTTCCTTCTGCCTACACCAATCACTTATCTTTTGGCAGCATCCATAGGGGGAATAATAGCACTTTTTGCTCAAAATTGGCAGTTAATAACCCAGGACAAGTGGGTACTGAACATCGTATCACAGGGATACAGATTCCATTTCCACACTCTGCCAATGACAAATGGTTGGCCAGACCTGCCAAAAAAACAATGGGCAGAGGCACAAACAGGTTACGTCCCTCATGGATATGGGGGCCATTCAGACAGTACCAGAACAGGAAAAAGGACAAGGTTTTTACTCGACTGTTCTTGGTACCCAGAAAGGACAAGGCCTGGCGGCCAACACTGGATTTATCACTTTTGAACACATACCTGGACATTCCAAAATTCAAAATGCTCACTGTGCAATAGCTTCTGCCCATGCTGGGCAAGAATGCTTGGCTGGTGACTTTAGACTTGAGGCATACCTGCATGTCCCAATAAGACATTCGCGCAGAAGGTACCTCAGATTCAAGGCTGGCTTAATGCATTACCAATTCTCTGCACTGCCCTTTGGCTTATCTACTGCGCCCAGGGTCTTTACAAAGTGCCTGGCACCAGTAATTGCATTTTGCAGGCAAAGACGTATTCAAATATATCCTTACTTGGACGACTGTCTCATTTAAGCAGAGAACAAGGACACTCTTTACGACACCTGGCGCTTGTGAAAAGGCTTCTAGCATGCCTGAGGTACACAATAAACGAAAAGAAATCACAACTGTACCCTCTCAAAATATAACATTCCTGGGTGCAAGCTTATATACAACTGCCCAGATGGCTTACCTTATGCCAGACAAACAAAGGAAACTGACTACTTTAAAGTGATGGCAACAAAAACCCAGTCTTCTGCAAGAAAAATTCTGCAGGCTCTGGGCTTCGTGGCATCCTGCATCCTACTAATTCCATATGCAAGACTGCATATGAGGAAACTTCAGTGGTACCTAAAAAGTTTATGGAGTCAACATTCACACAGTCTGGAAACAATGATTCCTCTCATCCCCTGCCTGCAACAGGAGTTTCTATGGTGGGCAAAGGCCTGTCACCAAAACATGGGACAGCCCTTCACTCTACCCCCTGCCAGCCAAACCTTAATAACAGATGCATCAGATTATGCCTGGGGGGCACACATGGCAGGAAGATGCATTCAGGGCATATGGGCACCACATCAAATGCATCTGCATATCAAGCAGAAAGAGATGCTTGCTGTTCAAAATGCCCTAACAGCCTTCAAGGACTTGCTTCATCCAGGACAACTGCTGATAAAGATGGACAACACCACAGTCATGTGGTATATAAACAAAGCAAGGGGGCACACACTCATACCCCCCTTTGCAGATTAGCCATGGCACTGTGGGACACAGCTTTGACCTACCAAATAAATCTTCAAGCTCAATTCCTGCCTGGAGAATGGAATACTCTGGCAGACGATTTAAGCAGAAACCTTATGGGTCCTCACGAGTGGAAACTAAATCCACAAGTATTAGCATGATAACAGAGAAATGGGGGAGCCCAGACATAGATCTATTTGCCTCTCCTCAAAATTATCAATTGAAAAGGTTATGCACAAGGACTCATCACAGACCAGCATGGAAAGTGGACGCCCTATCCTTCAGTTGGGAAAACCTGTCAGTGTACGCATTTCCTCCTCTGCCTCTTCTACCCAAGGTCCTCCTAAAAGTCAGACAAGAGAAGCCAAAGATATTAATTGCCCCGGACTGGCCCCATCAATACTGGTACCCAATCCTAAAGAACTTGTCTCAGTACCCAGCTTGGACCTTGCCTCAAAGACCACAGTTACTGTCCCAGCAAAACAATCAGATCCTGCACAATCAACTACAGACTCTGAACCTGGCAGCATGGCTAATCATGTAATCATGCAAACGACACCTCTCCGTAAAGCTGTGATGGATGTCATTTTGGAAGCCAGAGGCCTAGTACTAGAAGATCTTATGCCGACAAATGGAAGAGATTCTGTGCTTGGAATCGAGCACAAGGAACTGATACAGGAGAACCACATATTCCTCAGATATTACAATACTTGACTGAGATGCTTGACAAAGGCCTATCTTTTTCATCAATCAAAGTCCATGCCGCTGCCATTTCGGCTCATTACAATACAGAGCCACCAATCTTTTCTCATCCATTACTAAAGCAGTATCTTAGAGGAGCCAAAAGTTTAAGGCCTCCTAGAAGATCACCATTACCTGCATGGGACCTCAATTATGTGTTGGAAAAGCTCACCCTGCCTCCATTTGAACCAGCTGCTACCGCTGAAATGAAGTTCTTATCATGGTAGACAGCTCTGCTACTAGCAATTACTTCAGCAAGAAGAGTTTCAGAGCTACAGGTCCTCATGGCTGTAGAGCCTTTTATCATTTTTTACCCAAACAGGGTGTCCCTGAGGACAAATCCTACTTTCATGTCTAAGGTGGTTTCCAGTGTGGCTCTTAACCAAACAATTCATCTGCCAACTTTTTATCCAAATCCGCAGAACAAAGGGGAGAGAATTCTGCATTCCTTGGATGTACACAGACAGCTAAGATTCTACTTGAGCTGGACTAAAGCTCTGAGAAAAACTGAGCAATTACTAGTGTCATACGCTGCAGGATCAGAAGGAAAGGCTATTTCAAAGCAGATAAGCCACTGCATCAGTTTCTGCTACTTACACCATGGTAAACCTGTGCCCAAGGGCATTGTCTCATTCCATCAGAGCTGCAGCTTCTTCAGCAGCCTTTCTCAGAGCAGTACCAACCAAAGACATTCTAGAGGCTGCTACTTGGAGTTCTGTTCACACCTTTACAAAGCACCACCATTTGCCTCTTTTGTCTCCAAGTCCAGGGCAGGCTTTGCCACTGCAGTGCTGCAGGGCCTTATAGCCGCACCTAATGCTGTTTAGCTCCAGCCTCCCAACCATTGCTTTGGGATTCTACCCAAATGTAATGACTGCAACAGTGAAACACGAAGAACATAGTACAGTTGTGTACACTTACCATAAATGTAGATGTTCGAGTGTATTCACTGTTGCAGTCCAGGTTACCCTCCCTCCATCCCCCTGTCATTCTCAAGTTTATCTTTCCTTCTCTATCTTGTACAACCTATGTGGTGTATTTGCTTGTAGATGAAGGGTAAAGTTTATTTTGATGCATGTATATTTATATATATATGTAATATTGCTACCTTTTTGGGGGCACCTGACATCGGAGGCAAGAAAAACGAAAGAAAATGGCGTCGGCCGCATGTTTTATACCCCTGACGACCTGTCGTCATGGAAGAGGAGACAGCAACCGACGCAGGACCCAAGACTTTGGAATTCAGGCTGACTGAAGGCAATCTGCCAGCAGATTACCCAAATGTAATGACTGCAACAGTGAATACACTAACATCTACATTTATGGTAAGTGTACAGAACTGTACTTTCTCTGCACTACCCTTTGGCTTATCTACTGCACTCAGGGTCTTCACAAAGTGCCTGGCATCAGTAATTGCATTTTGCAGGCAAAGAAATATTCAAATTTATCCATACCTCAACGATTGTCTAATTCAGCAGAAAGCAAGGACACTCTTCTAAAACATCTGGCATTTGTAAAAGGCTTCTAACTTGTCTAAGGCACACCATAAACGAAAAGAAATCACAACTGGTACCGTTTCAAATAATTACATTCCTGGGTGCAAGCTTGAATACAACTGCCCAGATGACTTACGTTATGACTGAAAAACAAATTCAGTTGATACCTACCTCATACCCCCACTTATAATACTTTGTCTTCACCTTATACAAATTCCACTATTTACCTAACTCTCAGTACCCTACATCTATCACAACCACTAGCATCCAAACACACACCCCACCACCAATACTACCCCACCTCCTCACTAATTGTACTACCCCAAATCTTCTCCATCCCATCTATCCTACTCACTTAAACCCAAGGACAAAACTATTACCAACTCCTACTGAAGTTCACCAAACTCATAAGGAGTATATTACCTAACCTCATAACCAGCTACCTCAAACACCATAAATACTACTCCTACAAACCTAAGTAGCTCACATAATGCCCCCAAATCATTCCTAGTCTGCCACCTAAATATCAGAATTTTAAATAAGAAAATACACTATCTGCATGCCCTCCATGCACTCCCCTGATCTACTCTGCCTCACAGAAACGTGGCTAAAATCCACCATCTCCGACAATGAAATATTACCCCCCAACTATAACATAATAAGACTTGACCGTAAAGGTAGAAAAGGAGGTGGAGTAGCTATCCTATATAAATCCACTCTCGAGATATCCACAATTAACACCCCACAACACCTGACAACTTCCAACTCCTAAATAATCATCTCAAAAGTACAACTTAACAAACACAAATCTGTAAACATAGTATGCAGCTATATTCCCACAGGTAACAACATAGCCACCTTAGAAAGCACCCTTCAATGGTTATCCACAACCCACCCCCAAGAAACAATCTTTCTTGGTGACTTCAACATCAACTGGATAACTTGTTCAGCAAACTTCCCCACCACCCATATTAACTTACATGGTTTCTCCCAGACTATTACCATTCCCACCAGAATCAACAAGCCCAACAAAAAGGAAAGCATCCTTGACTGGATCTTAATAAATAACAATCCACAGCTATACAAATCAGGCACCCTTCCTGAAGACATAAGCGACCACCTCCTAACCTATATAATCAGGAAAAGGGATGACATGTCTCACCAAACCACCTTTAAAACCGTTAGGTATACAAAGAACTTTAACCTAATAAGTTTCCAGGACAATCTTGGCTCATGTTAATGGGCCAATCTAAAGACACTCCCCCTTGATGAAGCAGTCTCAGAATTCAACACCAGATTCCTGGCCATCTTAGACAGGCATGCTCCCACACGTACAATCATAACCAAAAATAAAATTGCTCCTTGGCTAACCAATACTACTAGACAAAAACTTACTGCTAGAAACTCAGCATGGACCTCCTGGAGAGTCACCATATCCTCACAAGCCCACATTACATTCAAACAAATGCGAAATGATGCAAAAAGGTTTATTCTGTTAGACAAACAAAACTACTATACCAATTTATAGCAAAAACACCATAATCAGCCTCAAAAATTCTGGTCCGGTCTGAATAAACTGCTCCACTCAGGTAAAACCTGTACCCCACCCCCTCAGCTACCCTACAACAACCTCCTAAATGTGTTGCTAAAACCTTTAATTCTTTTTTCACTGAAACAGTCCAGTTCCTTGCTAATAATCTATCTCCCACCTCCTCTACTACAATCTCATCTGCTCAAGAAAGTACCCCCCCCCCAAATTTGATCCCATCCCCACAGACTATATAAAAACCCTACTTAAAAAACTTAAACCTACCACCCTGGCAACTGACCAACTTCCTGCAGAGTTTCTACAAAAGGCTGCTAATGTCATAGCTTACCCTATCTCCATCTTAATCAATCGCGCCATCCATGAATCCTGCATTCCCTCCGTCTGGAAAATATCTCATATTATTCCACTTCATAAAGGGGGATACTCAACCGAACTCTCTAATTACAGACCCATAGCCATACTATCTCCTTTAGCAAAAATAATGGAGAAATGCATACAGAAACAACTCCTAAACCTACCTTACTCAGAATACTCTCCTAGCTCCAACCCAGCATGGCTTCAGACTAGCGCATAGTACTACCACTGCCCTCCTCTCCTTTTCTCGCAGTATAAATCAAAACCGCAATCAGAATATGCTCTCCTCTGCCCTCTTTCTTGATTTATCTAAAGCGTTCAATGTGGTAAATCACCACCTACTCCACGACTCTTTAAAATAACTCTCCTTAGATAACCCAGCACTCAGCTGGTTGCACTCTTACCTGCACGGCAGATAACAAGCCGTCCTGTGGAAAGATAACCTATCCCCCCTTCTACCTGTCACCCTTGGAGTACCCCAAGGTTCTATCTTGGGTCCTTTCTCCATATTCATTAATGACCTACCCAAAGTTATCTCAGATTCAACTTGTATACAGTATGCAGATGACTCTACACTCATCTGCACTGCCTCAACTCCCACAGATTTACAATCCCTATCCCAAACCACTTTTAACAAAGTAGAAAACTGGCTCAATAATCGTAGTCTCCTACTGAACCCAAACAGAACCAAACTACTACTTTTCTCCCCCTCCCATAAGCTAACATTACCATTAATCACAGTCTTCCAACAATGGCACCATAGTCACTCCTGAACCTTGCACTAAACTACTAGGGGTAATCATTGATAATAACCTGAAGTACGGTGCCCATGTAGATAAAACCATAAAAACAGTAAACAAAAAAATAGGCTCCATGTATAGGATTAAGAAATTCTTAACCCCATCTGCCAGAACCACAATAGCTCGCACACACCTTCTTTCAACCCTTCTCTATGCCTCACCCATCCTCACAAATCTAACCAAAACAAACCTTAACAAAATCACTACCTGCTATAACAATATAACTAGATTTGCCACAGGCTCAGCGTACAGAACCCACCAGTGTAAAAATCTTCAAAAATTAGGCTGGCTTGAACTATCCAATTAGATTTATTATAACCAACTCGTAATGATTCATAAAATCCTAAATCAAACCTACCCCCAATTCTGACTAATATTATTACCCCCTACAGCAACCTATCATCCCTCCGTTCATCCAACAAACTGCTAGTACAAACCACCAAAGCCAGCAACTGCTGGAGACTCATTGTTTTCTAACTCTGCTGGAAAAAAAATGGAACTCGCTTCCAGGTGAACTAACCACCACATCCTCCTTGCACCAATTCAAAATATCCCTAAAAATTTTCATGAACACTGACTCTGCCCATGTCTCAACCCTGACTAACCCAATCACAATTTAGAATAAGCAAAATAAACTCAGCCATGACCAGTCTATACCCTGAATAACCTATTTAAAACCAGGATAAAGGTAACCCAAACATAACTCACAGAGGTATACACCCTAATATTTTCTCTCCCCACCCTCTTAACACACAATTCCCTCGACCATTCATCTCTTTTATCCCATCATCAGGAAGAGAACTAACTTTTCTACCCACACTAAA